>NC_141875.1:318030-621060 GCF_056163025.1 Triticum urartu
TTTTGGCCTTCCAGCACTGCTTGCGGAGCTATTCTTCCCATTATTCTCTCTGGAGGACTCGCCTTTCCGGCGCCTAACATAATGTATGGTATATCTTTTACTGCAATTTGGAGGGCTCACATTTGTTCTAGGCCCAACACCAATGACGTGCTTCAGTGGACCATCTTGTGTGATACCTTCGATCAGAATTCCAGATGGCATACCCTCATTCATAGCATCACGGCTAGGATATTGATCTGTTTTAAATTGCTCACCTAGCCTCTGCAATAAATAAAATGAGTGCTTGCGGATGAATCAAACTTCAGATAGTAATAAAATGAGTGCTTGTCTCATTGGTTTTGATAAATGTAAAACAACCTATCGTGAAGAGATAAGAATATAACACTTTGGTACAGCCAAAACATATAAACTCATAATATAACTGTCATCGAAACTTTAAGCGTGCGGACCCTACGGGTTCGAGAAATATGTAGACATGACCGAGACACATCTCCGGTCAATAACCAATAGCGGAACCTGGATGCTCATATTGGCTCCCACATATTCTACGAACATATTTATCGGTCAGACCGCATAACAACATATGTTGTTCCCTTTGTCATCGGTATGTTACTTGCCCGAGATTCGATCGTCTGTATCTCAATACCTAGTTCAATCTCGTTACCGGCAAGTCTCTTTACTCGTTCCGTAATACATCATCCCACAACTAACTCATTAGTTGCAATGCTTGCAAGGCTTGAGTGATGTGCATTACCGAGAGGGCCCAGAGATACCTCTCCGACAATCGGAGTGACAAATCCTAATCTCGAAATACGCCAACCCAACAATTACCTTCGGAGACACCTGTAGAGCACCTTTATAATCACCCAGTTACGTTGTGACGTTTGGTAGCACACAAAGTGTTCCTCCGGTAAACAGGAGTTGCATAATCTCATAGTCATAGGAACATGTATAAGTCATGAAGAAAGCAATAGCAACATACTAAACGATCAAGTGCTAAGCTAACGGAATGGGTCAAGTCAATCACATCATTCTCCTAATGATGTGATCCCGTTAATCAAATGACAACTCTTTGTCCATGGCTAGGAAACATAACCATCTTTGATCAACGAGCTAGTCAAGTAGAGGCATACTAGTGACACTCTGTTTGTCTATGTATTCACACATGTATCATGTTTCCGGTTAATACAATTCTAGCATGAATAATAAACATTTATCATGATATAAGGAAATAAATAATAACTTTATTATTGCCTCTAGGGCATATTTCCTTCATTTATCCCCTACGTCTCCTGGGGTTCTCCGATACCTCTGGTGGCGCCATAGCTAGAGTTCATCTACCGATCGATCTGGGCCCTCTGCCACGTTGAAATCACCCCATGTGACTTTTGCCGTCATTATCAAGTGTTAGTGCTATCCCGAGGAGGTGGTGCATCCCAGAGTCTGATTCTCAGGCGCCGCCAATCGGCGTTGCATCGGGAAGCAGAGCTGGCATTGATAAGCGACCGTATGAAGCAAAACCGGGGTGAAAAATTTAAGGGTCAGAACTTCCATGGAAAGGAGGAGAAGGAATTAGATTTCTCTGGTGTGGAAAACCGACTGAAGGAAACAAGATGGACCAGCATGTTTTGAGTTCATATCATGAAGCCGTTTAGCCATGTCATGTTGTTCTAGCATATGCGCAATGCCTGGGTCCCTACTCAAGTTGTTACGTTCCTTGGATCTTTCGTAACTCCGCTGTGGTCATTGAAGAATACGATGGAATCACAAATGTGGCTGAGTATACCTTGCACCGCATCCCAGCCTGGGTGAGGATTATGGGCATACCTGAAGGCATTATGAAGAAAACCTAGTTAGCTGATAAGATCGTGAGGAATGTGGGACTCCCTCCGATCAAGGTAGTGTTTACTGAAGGGCATGTAAACCCTTTGAAGTATTGGTGTGCCCCTGTTGTCCTTAAACTTGATACCTCTCTAATTACATTTGTGCGGTTAACCTTGTTAGAGAAGAAGAACTACCCTATTGAGTACAATAAACTGCATGAGTTTTGTGTGTTTTGCGGTCCGATTGGTCATGTGGTAACCGACTGTGGTGATGCATACATGATCCAGAATCCTGCATGGGGCAGTTGGCTACTGGTGAACTTCAAATCTACAAGCGGAGGTCCGGTTGGTGGATGGGCATCTCGTGGTGGTGGTTCAATGGGTATAGGAGGCAGACTCGGCAGATGAAGAGGCAACCCAGGGGATATGATCAATACCCAAGCAAATATGGACCCTTGGTCTGAATCGTGGTGGTTTGGAGAAGAATTGGGTTGTGTTCTCAGTGGCATGCAAAGGCCTAGTGAGTGTTGATTGCACGTTCATGGAAAGAACAGGTGTGCAATAGGTTCCCTGGCTAGTTTTCTCTTGGACAAAGTTCCGATGCTGGAAACTAACACCACTGAAATATTAGATAAGGGCCTCATGATTACTCCACAAAAAGTTCATGACCAGAAAAGACTCAGCTTTGATGGCAACCCAAACATATCAACTTTCATATCGGTGACTCCCCTTGATGGTGATCGCTGGGAGCAACGAAAATCATAGGCTGGAATTGTCATGGAATGTTCACCTCCACGGCAAAGAGAGGTCTTCTGGACATCCAAAAACTATGAGGGTCGGATGTGTTGTTCTTATCTAAAACACATCTCAATATAATTAAGACAGGAATTTAACGAGAAAGCTTAAGATGGACAACAAGCAAGTGGTTGCGAGTGTTGATGCTAGTGGTGGCCTCATTTTGTTCTGGCATGGACCGGTGGTGCTGCAGATTCATGACATGAAGAGTAAGAAGATTCGATGGTTCATCATGCCGCGACACTTGATGGCATCATCGAAAAGATACGATGGTTCATCATGCCGCGACACTTGATGGCATCATCAAAAGGATTCGATATGCAGGGGGTTGCACATGGAGAAGCTTTGGGGCATGAGCGCTCTCGAGCGTGAGGCTGCTACGCTACAGGAGAGGCGGGCTCTCTTTCTCTGGGAATCTGGGATGGGCGGAAATTTCCGAGAGGAGCAAATGTCTAGGGAGCAGGGGGTTGGAGGAATGTGGGCAGTTGGATCACAAATCCAAGGGCCCGGATGGAGGGGTTGTCTTGGGTAGCGGGATGGGAGGACTTTGACATCTAGAGGGGGTGTGGCTGCAAATTTGGAGGGGGAACCATAGAGAGCAGGGGGCTCTCTCCCCATTAGAGCGTCTATATAGATGAGAGGTGGGACGCTAACATCCGTCTGAACACTAGAGTGTCTCATTTTCCAGACAGAGCAAGTCTCATCGCACAGGATCCACATGGCAAAATCATGAGCGATGATTCCCAATATCACACGCATGTCTTTTAACTCAATTGTGTGCCCCGTAGAGCAGACAATTATCATCACAAAATCTTATGAACTGTGACGAGTTATCGCACATGAGTTACCTTCAGATATTACCCAATGTGTGTGATGATTGCAATCAACGAAAACAATTCTTATATTAAAATCGTTTGCCAATGAACGTACACGATTAGGAATACTAAATTGTGTTCGTTATGATAGCTGACCACACATGCAATTTTATACTTTAGTGTATGCCCCTTATCACACATGATTTGCATTTCAAAATTGCACACATTTCGTTTCCTGGCACACAAGTGTATTTTTGTACCATATACAATACCTGCATTGCCCACTGTTTTGTTCAATGTTGTTCAATACACGTGTCTTCTTAGCCCCATTTTACACTAGTGCATATTCAGGGACATGGAATGCTACCTATGATTTAACAAGATAGGTCCAAATGATTAGAAAGAGAAATCAATTTAGGGCACACTCTTGGCTTTTGCTGACAATGACCTGCTTTCTATTTAGCAATGAAAAAATCCCCGACATTACCCATGTTCCCGAAGCCTCCGTTTCCCAAATGCTTCTTCAATTCTTGAGTTCTTCTCTTGCATATCCTCCCCATTGTTTATGTGATTTTCCCTTCACGATATACTATGCTAAAAGGTACCAACAAGTTTAAACAAAGTGAAATGACGTGGTGTGATATCTATGCTGGTGAAGTTGGAAGGGCATATATAAGATGGAAGGTGTTATTAATATAAGTGAAAGTTGGTGCAACATCTGCTTCGTGTGGGTAATTCCCACAAGTTACAATAGTTATGTCTTTAGTAAATATGAGCTGGATGCTCGAGATAATGCATAAAACTTGGCTAGGCTGGGAAGTTTCCACTTCACTCCGCGGGAGGTACTAATGAAAAGTAGGACACAACCAGGTGGACAACAGATTCACAGTAACCTGGTGCCTATATTATAGTTTTGTGTTTCACATATGCAATGCACTAAACAGTAAGCGACGTCACATGGATATGTTGTTCGAGCCATTCCGTCCATGCTTCGCCATGTACATGTTATGGCACTCAGCAAATTTTATTACTCTACAAACACAACAGCAAGATTTTCCAGCCTTTTCCGAGTGTGGTAGGCACTCGGAAAAATGAGGAAATCTAGTGGCTAGACAGTTGCTTTTTTCCCATTTGATGAAACCATTTTATGCCATTTGAGTAAAATTATGGTGGGTATACCCCAAACTTAACTACATCAGTTCTAAGCCAACATCAGGAAAACAAGACATGATTTTATTTGGAAAACCACACCACCGGTCCCTAGTCGCAGATATACATGCGATATACATGTGTATGTGTGTTTACTTCTTCTGCGATCATAGGATTTCTTAAATAAATGATGTCATTCTTATATGTTAGCCAAGTGAGAATTGTAATTTATGGATTGATTTGAATAAAAGTCCTCGAGTTCTTATTGCAATAGAAAAAAAGAATAATACAATGTGAGAGCCCATGGAAAATGCACCTTCGGATGGGATCGGAAGGTGTATGGATACCCGCAGTCACTGTTGGTGACTTCCTAATTTGTAGTGTTGATATTGTTAACAAAAAAAAATAGTATGGCCTCCAGGAACTGTTGGTGACCTCCAAATTTTTATTTTATATGTGCTGCGATAATGCTGTGTCAAATTATCGAGCACATTTTTATTAACTACCATCCATGCGACTGTGCAATTTCACTTGTAGTTGAAGAGAAAGGTGCAGGACCGGAGTGCCACATTAGCGCATTGCCTCTTTAATGAAATGATGCATCTATAGCTGCGGACATCAAATCCGGGCATCAAACGGGGCACTGACTAGTCACACCTCAAAATTCGTCCGCTGCATCCAAATACTTCAAATCCATACAAGCCATGCAGAATATAAACATACGTACTATGTTTATCTACTTAGGCTAGTCATTGTCGGATATGTCCATGATCTCCGGGCCGTGCTTTGGACTAATTGGCGCCTGTGGCAACTATGGATCATCGTCAGACTCATTAGAGCCGACGAGTTCATCAATTTCCGCCCGTTGCTGGAGGATGAAGCGGTGGTTATCCTCAACCGCGGCCTCGTCTTGGTTGGACTACAGGATGGCGGACTGCTCCACCATCTCCTTGGTTTGGGCGACCTTTGAACTCTGCCATTGTGCCCCCCATGGCGAGCCCCATGTATCAAGGAGCATCTTCACCAAAATTGAAAATCCATTGAGATGCCTAAGAATTAGCAATTCTGTGAATTTCAATACATGACACAATTATTTTCAATCTGGGGTACGCTATATTTTTTAGATCGCAGGAAAAACCTGGAGCATGCTGCAAATGGACAATTGCAAATCCACTCCGAAACTGGTGGATACCAAGGCCAAGGTCCCCTTCGTCGATGGATGCTGGGCTTTCTAATCCATCCATGGTGCAGCTCCGCAAGATTATTATTGACTCTGGTGCTGCTCTGATCACGACATAAGTAGGGTTGCCTGTTGGAACTAATCTTGATTTCATGTATATGCATATTTAGTTTTGTTATGCATGTAACTTAGAGGGTCTACGTACTAGCTAGTCGTCGGAGCTTCAATGAAGATGTGTGGAGAAGGCGAGATGTCAGACCGCCGTGAGATACAGTCGGCGAGATGCCGATGACGATGTGAAGCCGCAGTGCTGCGCGAGGCGGCAAGGTCGTGTGATACGGCACACACGGCACTACCCCAAACGGAGTTTTTCCTGACGGCCGAAAACCGTCAGGAATAAGCCATTCCCGTCAGGAACATGCCTATACCGTCAGGAAAACCCCGTCAGCAATAGCCACTCAGGAACGAGCTTCATTCCTGAAGGTAACCGTCAGGAAATACATTCCTGACGGTGTTTCCTGACAGACGACATTTTGCCCTGAGTTTGTCTTTCCTGAAGGTATCCCCGTCAGGAATACACCTTCAGGACTGAACTTCTCCTGATGCCCATGCTACTGTACTCCAGAACAGCAAATTCGGTAGGTATTACATTAAATCATTCAAAATTCAGCTAAAATATAAATTGATTCCATTCATATTTCTGCACAGCAATATGCACAACCGAGTAAATAAGATCACATTCATTGCAATATCTTGAATTGTTCACAAAATGATATTCCAACTCATGGTTCCCCAAAACTTAAAAAGAACAAGAGCTGCTCCATTTAGCCCCTCCAAAAGACAAACGAAGCTGAACAGTCAGAAAATACATTCCTAAATGATTCTCCTTGGTCGGAGTAGCACCATGGTCTTCTCAGCATGGGAAGAAGCTTCCAAACAGAGTACCAACAAGCTCTTAGGCTTGGGAAGATTCATCCACCTAAAAGGAACAAAATTGTAAGTATTAAGTACTTCAAATGTTGAAACAGATTTCAACTAAAAACAGCCAAAGGAATAGCTGTGATATACAGAAAACAAAAAAGAGATGAACATGCACACTGTACAGTACACAGATGAATAAGTCTGGTGAAATAAGGTCCTTTCCAGCAAATAGAACTAGATAAAGACGATATGTATTGTTGGCATGAATGGCTTCTAACTTTCTCTAAAACGGCTCCAAACCACAAGGAATTGACACCTACACAATAACTTCGTCATAGAACTACAATTTAGATCTGAAGACTATAGTTATCACAATCTTTATGGCTAAAAGCAACTATAACAGTATCAAGTGTGCATATGAAATTAAACAAGTTGGACCTCTGAACCTTGTACTACAATAGTCTATGACCAGAGTACCTTAAAAACATCTAAAATAAGGATTAGTTGATAAAAAATGTATAGAACAGACCTGAATACGAGTCTTGATGCTGGTCTTCCCAATCAAAGTTGCAAAGAAGAACTCCCAGAAGGTATACCATTGACCAAACATAATACCAGCAACATCAAACAGCAGGTTTGGAACCTAATAATCACAAAGAAAATAACTTGTCAGCGGGAAATACCTTAGGTAACATGAATAGAAAATAATGGGCATATGTAAAACAACATAGGTAAGTGCGAAGTATGTTAGAACATCACTTAGTACCTTAAATCATCCGCATTAAGAACTGCTATACATGGATGCTTAAAATGAATTGGTGATAGCATCATAAAGTTTTCCAACTCATCAGTTTGCCATGTCTTAAGCTTTGAAATGTTTGAAGACAGTAGTACCACGAACCTGTTGGTAAGCATATCATGTATGCTAAGAAACTGTAATAAAAAACCATGAATGATGAGTGTACCTAACGAAGCAACTGTCAAAAAATTAGTGGGAGGCTCACATATAGCTACAAAGTTGTAGAAGTGTAGTTCAGCTCAATTTCAGCAGAGCAAACAAGTAAAAAGCATTTAGCACCGGCATGGATGTAGCTATCAAATGAGATATGACAAAGAGAGCTATCAAATAGGAACGCTACGTAGTGCTCTCCCTTCAGGTTTAAAATCTCATGAAGTTGCGATTTTAATGTTGAGCTAAATATCTAAATCTGGAAAGAACTTGTCTGGGTTACGATGTCGCGCTCCTAGAGACAAACACAATTAAGATATATTTAGGAGATGAACTATTCATAGCAAGAATCATTTAAGAACCAAAAGAGACATATCAGGGATGCCTTAGAAGATACCACAGAAAGGAAGATCAGGAGAACCATCATTTCTCGCTGCCACATTCGTCGTTATCTTACTGCCCTACAGATTAGAGAAATAGGGAAATGGAAATGATGTCTCAACCTCCCTTTTCTAATTTGCAAGAAGAAATAAGTGTCTGGAAGATCGATATTCTCACCTCACTTGATTCCAGTGAGCTAACCAAAACCGTGATTGCCCACAATACCACAGAGGTGACGCACCCGCGCTAGCTAGTGCTTCGCCGCCGCCTCACATTCCACGTGTTTCTTGGTAATAAGGCTTGGTGCATGTGTATTACATTTAGAGTTTCAGACTGTAATTGTAAACAGAAGATAAGAAGGGAGCCTCAAAATTAATACAGAACTAATTTATCCTACAATGTCGGCCATTCCAAATCGTGCATATATTCTATTAATCTTATAGACTATAAAGAACAATATACCTGCAGAGGATGAGTGTAGCGGGAAACTTGCCTCCTTCCTTGCCGTGGTAGCTGACATGCTAGCCTCGGACCCTGGTATGGGAGGAACAGAGCAACTCGGTTATGTAGTCTACTTCAGAAATCACAAATGTAATAAAGTTGCCCATAGAAGGTAATGTAGCAACCATTGCGGCTACTGCTGAACTCTCAGCTAGGGATTCAGACTAATAAAGTTGCCAAGAACTCCTCTAGTTTCCAATTTATGTTTCTCTCAGATTTCTGAAAATAAACACAATATGTCAACTTCAAGTTGGTTAAATACAGTACCCAGGTGTGTTATTACGACAGATCTAACTAAAACAAAAACCATTTGCGGCTACTGCTGAACTCTGCTAGGATTCAGACACCAATAATGAAAAAAAGTGTATGCTGCTACTCCCTTCGTTCGGAATTACTTGTCGCAGAAATGGATGTATCTAGATGTATTTTAGTTCTAGATACATCCATATCCGAGACAAGTAATTCCGAATGGAGGGGGTACCTTTTTTGGGTCTTCCTCTCCTCAGGTCGGTTGTAGTTCGCCAAGACTTGACTCGGCAGTGGGAGGAGCTGGACTGGGAGGGAGACAGAAGGGTGAGGCGGCTGGCCGGCGTGGGGATCAGATCTGGACGGCGAGGGAGGACCCAGTCAACGGGGAGAGAGGCGGCGCTGGGGTGGCTGGACAGCGAGGGAGGCACCCGTCGATCGGGATGGAGGCGGCACTGGAGCTGCTGGACGGCGAGGGGGCGGCGCTGGACGGCGAGGGAGGCGCCCCTCGACGAGAGGGAGGCGGCGTAGGAGTGGCTGGATGGCAAGGCAAGGGAGCGGCCCTCCATGGGATGGAGACGGCGCTGGAGGCGGCGCCAGACGCGGAGGAGGCGGCGGGATGCAACTAAAGATGGGGTCGACTGTTTAGGGATTTTGACTCTTCGTCCCCTCCCAAGCCAAAACAAACGCAGTATTCTACGCGCCCACGTTCCTGACGGCCGGGTGCGCCCTTCACGAATGTGCTGAACCGTCACGAAAAAAGTTCCCTTGTGTTCTCCTATATCTCCTCAGTTCTTTTCCATGGCATGGGAAGTCTATGTAGTTAAGCTAGTCCTGTAAACATCTTGCACTGAAGTTGGACAAGGGAGATTGCTACTGAGTCGGATGAAGGTTGAGTTATGTATTTAAGGAGCAATGCATTATTAACATGTGTAAGGGTAGGCGGAGAATTCATTTTCCGATATGACAAATTCATACACCTGAGTAACAACAGGTTTGTTGGTAATTTTCTTCTTCATGCCTATATATTCATGGGTGAACCACCTGGGAGGTCCATGACGGGTGAACCGCTGGGTGTGCTCAAGGCCACCGTCATTGAGCGGATGACCGCGCGACCACGAGGGCCATAGCCGCACGCTTTCTAATATCTGACGTGTGGGTTGTTGGCCAGAGTCACCGTCATGCGATATCTCCTGTCATGTCCGTACCCGCGTGCGAAGGCCTTGACGGACCCGCCTGTCAGTGTCTTCACCGCAACCGGTTCAGTCGCTATTGTTGGGGCATGTGGTGAACCTGCTTGCGGCAGCTCGCGCAATACTGGCGCCCTCCATGGCTATTAGTGTTCCATGATGTGTGGACCGTAGTCTTTACTGGGGCCACCGTCGTTTGGTGTCTTGCAGACAGTCAGGAAATTGCCGTCCTTAGGCCACATAGGACTAGCACATTAGGACATCAACCGTCGCTAACAAAGAGATGCGTAGATGTGACTCCCGCAAAAAAAAAGATGCGTAGATGTGAAGGGTCCAACCTGAAGACACACTCTGATGTAGAAGAACAAAGATCAGATCCGAGTGGATATACCAAAGATAACTACCGAATGAGTCGTGTGAGATCCACTAGAGATACATCTCCCTAGGCATCCTGACGATGCTAGATAAACCACCAAGACGGGGGCAAGATGAGAAGAACCTTGTTCTATCTTCAGGGGGCCGCCGCCGTCTCGTCTTCGTGAACATGACACAAACATCTATTATTGGTGAACTATAAAAGTGTTCAAAATACCAAAGAAATATAAAAAAAACTTTTTGTGGACAGGATGATTGAGTGTGTGATGCTCATGATTTTTTTGGGTGAAGTTGGGACACTCAAGGATCCCGTGGCAACAAAGACAAAATGGCATCCAAACAATGTGGAATTTCAAAATCCCTCACATGCCCAAAAATTAGTTTTTTCCTAAGAGCTCCTTGAAGGTCCAAACTTCACCAAATTTGGCAAGGACGTCACACACCCAAACATCTTTTAGCACAACAGAACAGAATTTTTTTTGTCTATTTTTAACAAAATTAATGTTCATGTCTTAGCTTATCTGAGCCCAGGAGTCAAAATGCCGCTCCAGTATGTAACGCCATATTGTACAACAGAAACAGGCATGATGCACAGGAACACGATATTCTAAAATTAGAAGATACGAACTGATTCTCCTATTAGTCCATCGGAAATTTTCATGGGTGGAACGAACTAATTTTTCGCACATGGATCTACAAATTGTTTGGCGAGTTCTACAAATTGGGAATAATGTAGAACAATGTAACTTTTTTTGTTTAGTTAGTTTCAAGCATAGAGATATGGTTATATCCGTCTTTTGCGAGGAATTTTTTTTGTAGTAGAATGTAGTACAAAGAACATCAGAAGTAAAAAATACGTCCAGGTCCATACACCACCTAGCAATGGCTACATGCAATTGAGCGCGCCAAAGACGCGCCGCCGTCATTCAAACCTCCCTCATTGGAGCTAGGCAAACCTTAATGTATTGTCAGGAAATAGTCGTGCTTACCCCATAGGACCAGCGCACCCGAACAGAAACCGTCACCAATGAAGAGACGCGTAGATCGGAAGGGTTCAACCTGTACACACACGAACAAAGACGAACGAAGACTGGATCCACATTGATCCACCGAGGACAAACGCTGAACGAATCCTATGAGTTCCGTTCGAGACAAATCTCCATAGGCCCTCCAATGACGCTAGATGCACCACCTGATGGGGGCTAGGTGGGGAAATCCTTATTCCATATTCAGAGAGCCCCACCACCTTGACTCTTTAAGCAGGACACAGACCCTAACACAACTAAAAAAACACCTAAAGAAGGATATTATGCTCGATCCCATGAAACTTTGACAAAAATGACTGGATATTAATATTGACAACAATGACTAATTCTTTGGCTCAAAACCCGCAACCTGCCATACTTTGTTTTCTATATAGTGCGACCAGGATCCAACAGCCGAGAGCCTTTCTCCTCTTGTCATTTTCCTCCTCCCGTCCAGCCAAAGCTCCTCAAATGCATTCCAAACCCGGGTCACCACAATTCACGGCCTGTAGCACTACCGTTCACGGTTCGCTAGCCCTGCTTGCCCGAACCCTATCCTCTAGTCGTCTTCATCCTCCCGCCTGACCAAACCCCCTCTGAAATTGGCCAACCTGCCAGCCTCACCTCCCTGGCCTGCAGAAGCCGTCCCCTCCGTCAAGGCGTCTCCACTTGGACCTAGCTCTAAACCCTACTATTGTCCATTCAGGCGATCCCCCGAACCATGCCAACATCCCTCAACGATCTTTCCTGCCTCTGCCGGCAACATCGCAGCTGGCCACGTCGACTCTGTCTCTAGCATGGTCAACATATGCTCGACATCAACATTGACAGTGACGACCTAGCTTTTCATGAGTGTTGGAACTTCCATTCTTCCTGTTGTCTCCTCTTCCCATGGTTTTCTTTATCCCTTTCCTCTCTCATTCTTTTCTCTGTGTATGTGGGTTTCACCTATTTGTCTTGCAAGCATGTAAAAGTGAAGCGGGACATTCGTTGGAGCTTGCTATGTAGTCAAGCAAAGATAATGGGATATAAATGAAATGAATTCTATTATTTAAAAAAGTGGAGGTTGGTGGGCCATATTTTATTTTATTTTTTGACGAGGCTAGTAGTATCCACCCTTCAAGTGATCAACCCCAATATATACATCCTCCTCATGCTTTTTGGCATGGAACGAGGAATTCAAACTCTGTTGCACTCGCACTCATGTTCAGACTCACCTCAGGAACTGAGCCTCCTAATTAAGACAAGTCCTACTAGTTCATTGGATCTTCTCAAATTTTCGTGGTTGAAGCAACTAATCTTTCTCGTTTCTATCGGCATTCACGCCATTGTCCCTGTGTGCTAATTATTGAGTATGTTCTATAAATTGGTGACACATGTCTCATAACAGTGCGCACACATGCTCATGGTAGGGCTAGCTTATGAAACAGTACCTACATGTAAAACTAAGACTGCTAGCTAGCTGCTTCAAACCGCTCGACGCTTTGGGGTCAACTGAGACTGCTAAATCCCTCAAATCTTCCAATTACTCATAGACAACCTTTTGGGCGTTACTTATTGTTAGTATTCCTCGATGAATAACATGTGTTCGTAGGAATTCATTGGTTTCCCTGTGGGCTGAATGGTATGTAGTGTTGCGATGATAGTGCTAGTAAAATATTTAGAAAAATATTTTACATCCATTTTCGCGTTTGTCAAGATTCCGTATATAAACTTTGGTCGACGCTTTGGGGTCAAGGAGGAGAGACGGGCTTGAGGCTTCTGCTCCAAGCCTCTGCAGCGGCACAACTGTCCATGGCTAGAAATGCTCTTTGGTCCTTGCTATTCCCAACAAAACTATTTGTGGAGTCACCTTGAAAATAGAAACCGATGCCCCGAAAGATCCAAATAATAATTAGTATATATGTATAATATTTTTTACTACCTCCGTCCTGGTTTATTGGTCCCATTCGCATTTTCAGCTTAATTTTGACCTTATGCATGTAACCAAAAATAATATCACTGCAAACTATGTTCAAATACGAATCCAACCATATAATTTTTAGTGACATGCATTATTATTTTCTTAGTTAAATCTATGGTCAAAGTTTGGCAAAAAATACAAAGGGGACCAATAAACCAGGATGGTGGTTGTTTATGATAAATTATTGGCCTTGGTTTATTATTTGCTATAGTTAATATTTATTGGCCTTGGTTTACTGTAAATAATTCTTTGAAGTGCAATAATGATTACAGTTTGCGAGGCGGAATCGACGGTGGCGTCAGCTGAAGAAGTAGTGTTTAACGGGCGGCAAGGTGGTGTGGACTACAACGTGTGGTTATGCTGGATTCACTGACGTTAATTGGTAAGTCGAGGCATGTTAATTGGTGTAGGCAATGACGGAAAATGACACCGGAAATGGGCTCCAATCCCGCAATTCCCCACCACGATGATCACTAGATTACCCGCTCTGACCAATATAAGAGGCTATCTCATTGACTTGAGGTGTCGTGATATTCATCCGTGCGACAACTCGGGCCTTGAGGAAACATCAGACATTTCAAGGTGGTGGCGCCCTGAACCTCGTTGGTGGTCAAACTTGAGAACACTGACATAAATTGGCGGTTTAGCCCGCAATATATGGAAGACTTGGGCAGCGTGAGGATAACTTGGTGTCATCGGCCACATTGTTGTCACCTCAACTAGCTGCTCTCGCCCTTATCGCCAATGAGGCCACCGATTTCGGTGGCGAGCTACACCGTTGCTGCCCCTGCTATTCCATCTATTTACTATTTACACACATATTATTTTGCAGTTAACTTTTATTAACCATGTTATTCTTAGCCAAGCTCAAGTTTAAATACAATTTAATTTGGATGTCAGTTTCGGCTCCGGTGTGGCAGGAATGACCCTGAATGGACATCACGAGACTAACTACTAAATCAACAACGCACATCAACCTTCCTAGTGGAGTAATCAAGCATCACTGCAAGTTCATGTTGGTCTCCCTCCATATCCAACTCACCAAAAGCTTTACGTTTTCCCCTTCCACAACCGCCGCGATTCCTGCAACCGGATCCCCTCCTGTGGCCAACTTGGACAACACATTTCCATGTCCTGGATAAGAAAAACATAGAGCTGTGATGCGGCTTCTGAGGAGTTGGGACCGCTGACACTTTGACAAAGAAATGGGCGAAAAATACTTCTTCCTCTTTCGTGTTCCCTCCATTCATTTGGCTGCATAATTACTACTCGGTTTCGTTGGTCTTTATTGAGACATAATTGAAGATTTGCCGTAAATTAACAAACTTGCACTAAGTCATCAATGTGTTGATTAATTATATTTTTTCGGGCAATGGATATTAATTATAGCATGCATGGACTTTTTAGTTTCTACGTCATGATGGCTTTGCTGCATAATTACTGCTGCGCTCAGCTCTATTGGGGTCGCGGTTGTTCTGCATTTGCTCTGGTTCAGCAATTCTATATATATAGGCAAATCGTTATGACAACTTGGTGGGTTGAACGCATTCAGTGGGCTTCAATGCTAGTTGTGTCTAGCCAGGTCTAGAGCGGGCTACCCCCATTGGGGCTCGCTGAAGTGTAGTTCAAGTCTTGCCACCCCCCAAAAAAGGCGTGAGAGGAAGTTGCAGATGTATACATGGTAGCCCTGTGTACACGAACACGACTTCTTCTTATGCGGCCCTGTGTACATGGTGGCCGGTCACGGCCGTGTGTGGTAGACCGCGGCATAATCAGTGTAGCGAGTCCATGCATGCTGCACATTGTGAACATGCCCTGCTTGAAGGTAGGAGCGCAGTACTAGCCGTTGTCGAATAGGTTTTGCCCGCGTCCTCCCGTCAAGAGCCACAAACTTTGTCGAATAGGAGCCAGGGTGTAGGATCACATGTCAACTTTTTATAGTAAATGAACAGACAAAATTCATATATAGAATTAAGAAAGGGAGGATGTGAGCTTTTACTTTGTTTTGTCCTGTGCATCACCGTACACCTACTACTACTACTACTACTACTACTACTACTACTACTACTACTTCTACGAAGATCAGAAATGCATGGCCATCCATGTCATTCTGCAGCTAATGACTAAGAGTATCCACAGCCGGACTTCTTGAACCCCGCTATATGTCCGGGCGGACGGTCCGTTCAATGAAACCCAAATTTAGACAGGCTCCTCATATTCGACCAATGATTTTATCATTCGTTGTTGTTGCTGCTGCTAACGTACCTACTTCTATAGCTGCTGCCTTCTCATGGTGCCTAATAGGCACTGCCTATGTACACAGAAGGGAAGTGTCATTGTGCAAGTACAAATAGCTCGATGTGGTCTGTAGCTGGATTAGACATGCATGGGCACAACTTACCCAAGTGTTTATTTCTTCGCCACGTGCCTCTATTGGATCTGGGCAACAAGTAGTATATAATGTCGTTAAAATATCTCTGCGCAATCACGAGCTTGCGAACCTCAAAGCCAATGGACTTTGTTTAATGGAGTCATCAAGCTATTGAGTACGCGGTGGTTCAGAAAATCTGCATTCATGTCTACTATCGCCACATGCATGCATGGAGATGGATCCTTCAGGCACCTGCTACGGGGCGGAAACCCGAGGACGGCTAATACTCTCAAATTAGATCATGCCAAGAGTCCAGAAACAGCTCGACACATCGAGCAGATCAAAAGCCCACGAAGGAGCAGAGGGTACCGACAATACCAAAACAAAAGAGCACTGAAACTACATCAGGGGTCTGAAGGCGGAGGAAGGCAGCGAGTAGTGTAGTTCTTCAGGACAGCGTTGAATCATCTACTGCTGCAGCGCAGATTGACGCACGGTTTACACCGACACCCATAATGCTCTGGATATTTGTTTACATTTGCAGGACGACTCAGGATAGTATCTGAGCTGGGACTAGAAAAGACAATCACAAGTATCTATTACCCTAAAAAAGCACAACAATCTATCATGTATGCTAGCTCTAGTGCCGTGATGACGAAAAGAAGCTCCAGTCTACGTTTGCAGGCCTTCTTGCGTGTTGCACGCATGCAGGTGTGAACAGGTAAGCTGAAGGACTCATCCGCCTACAAGTCAAGCTGGCAGAGAGGATGATCTCGTGTGGCCAATGTACTCATGTTCTTCCTAATCCCTGCCATACTGTGCACGATCGATATGATTGCACGTGGTCGACTATGCTAAATTTGATCCTACTACGACTACCTGTGATACTGTGCACGATCAGACCCAAGCCTCGGTGTCGCAAGATCATTGCAACAACCCGGTTACCGACGCCTCCTATTCCCCATATTTCTGCCCACTGTCTCATTGGCTTTTCTCATACTTTTATGCCTGATAGACTAACCTAGTTCTCCCTTATAATGAGAGGGGTATATATAAAGTACCGGGGGGGGGGGGGGGGGGGGGGTCAATATTCACGTACTTGGACGTTGGTGAAGCACTTATTTTTCTTTATCAACATTTACGTGATGAATACCCTTTAAGTTACAATAGTTTCGTTCTGCATTAATGTAGGGTCTACACATTTTAAATCTTGAGCTCATATGGTAAATGGCTAACGTGCTATGTGCTACAGCCTACAAAATAACTTCATGTAAGACAGAATATTCATCGGACCCATCTACGTGCCAATCAAAACAGTGAATACATTGTCTGTAATGGGGTGAATCCTTAGCAACCCGCCGGACAGTCATGCAGCCATTGGATAGAATGTCAGGAACACATCTATTATGATACGTTTCTAAAACATTTTGCTTCTGAAACAATTCAAGAATGTAATTGTAGTTCTATTTTTTCCTCTCCATTAAAATTTGGTCCTCTCGTTTAAAAAAACAAGATGACCAGTTCCACCAATTATGGTAAGTAGCATAATTTGGACAAAAAACAAGATTGAATGCATAATTTTCATCCAGGACAGATGTAGTACTAGTACATTCTTACTCAAATGGTAACAATCAAATTAAATTACATTTTGGAGCCGACATAGTGGCAGAAAACATTTTCGAGAAAACAAGAGGCAGTTCCCTGTCTTTTAGAGAAGTTCTTAGTAGTGTGCAAGATCCGAGTAAGGGCACGCACGATATGAACAAAGGTCCTTGATATTCTTCTGCCCTAGACTGAGTAACAACATCACGTTTGCCGTATATGCACTAGGATCAATGCACATGCATGTGACAAAGGTTAATAGATTTCAGCTATAAGATATGGACTTTTGGAATTAGAAATCAGCTATGAATTCTAATGCAGTATAGTCTCGACTCTAGTTCGTCCAGACAAATAAACATAGTCTGAAGAGTGTTAGCTGAAGTGAAGATAAAACCATAACAATAGAATGTGAGAAGCCACAACAATATTTTTCAACGGCATTGTATCCACAGGAGAATCATCCATATCAATATTGAGTGAATTTTGACACTGTATGCATTTTCTAGTGATTTCCCGGCGATAAAACCATACATTACTATTAAATAGTTTTAAACAATTGAATCTTTGTCTTCAATTTAATTAACATGTTGTATTTTTATCAACTATTTTTAATTTTCTCATTCGTAATGAAAACTGCCAACTTGTTTTCAAATGCCTGGTTTGAATGACTTTCGACACCGTATGCAAGTTGCGGCCCATCTGACCATTTAACGGCCTTTTTTTAACTGAGGAAACTCCGGAAAATGTAAAAATTGTCAAAAACCAAAACAACTTGGCGTGGCGCCCTCAATTGCCATACAAGGGCATGAAAAAAATTGGGGCCATTTCAAGGATGTCGAGAAACAACCGTGCTCCCAAACAGAGTCGTTTGGCCTACCCAAACACCCTCCGTTGAACATGGTCTAGTTTTGAACATTCTTTAAATGATCCTAAATTTTGTCATACTATATTTAGGCTGATGATAGGCATCCATGCTATGTCTCAACGAATTCTGACACCGTATGCAAGTTGTGTCACGTCCGGCCATTTATCGACCATTTTTCATCAAGAAAACTCCAAAAAATGCAAGAATTGCTGGAAACTCAAACAATTTGGCATGGTGACTTGAAGTCACATAAGCTCTTGGAAAAAAATGGGGTCATTTAACATGCCGAATAAATGTACTCTCATACGGACCCTTCTCGCCTACCCAAACAACCTATGTTGAACATGGTTTATTTTCTAGCAGGTGGGCACGCTCGTGGTAGTCCTCCATCTGACCATTTCTGACATCGTATGCAATTTGTGTCACGTCCGACCATTTATCGGGCATTTTTCACTGAGAAAACCCTAAAAAATATATAAAACATGAAAAATCAAACAAATTGGTATGGTGTCTTGAATTGGTCATATAACCTCATGGAAAAAAATTGATGTCATTTTAAGATGCCAAAAAATGTGCTCTCATACGGACCTTTCTAGCCTTCCCGAATTCCCTCCGTTGAACATGGTCTATTTTTGGACATGCATTAAATGAATCCTATGCCAGAAGGTGGGAATGCCCATGGTAGGCATCCTTGATAGGTTAGAACATTTTCGGACACCATACGCAAGTTGCGTCAAGTCCGGTCATTATCGGTCATTTTCCAATGAGAAAACTCCAAAAAATGCAGAAATTGTAAAAAACTCGAACAACTTGGCATGACTTGAATTGGTCATATAATCTAATGAAAAATGGGCTCACTTGACGATGCTGAAAATATGTGCTCTCAAATAGACCCATCTTGTCTATCCGTACACCCTCCGTTGAACATGGTTTAGTTTTGGACAACCATCAAATGACTCCAACTTTTTCCATTATATGGGCATGCACATGATAGGCATCCATACTACTCCCTCCGTTCCAAATTACTCGTTGTGGTTTTAGTTCAAATTTGAACTAAAACCACGACCAGTAATTTGGAACAGAGGGAGTAGGTTTGAATGATTTCCGACACTGTATGAAAGTTGCGCCTTCTTCGTCAATTTATTGACCATTTTTCACCAAGAGAAATTCAAAAAATGAAAATAAAATTATCGAAAACTCAAACAACTAGGCATGGTGTCTCAAATTGGTTATATAAGATTATGGAAAAAATTTGGGGTCATTTGAGGATGCCAAAAAACCTGCTCTCATATGCACCCTTTTGGCCTACCCGAACACTCTCCGTTGAACGTGGTCTACTTTCATGCATTAAATGCGTCCAACTTTAGCCACGAGGCATCGATGCTAGGTTTGAATGATTACCGACACCGTATGCAACTTGCGTCATGTCTGGCCACTTATCGGCAATTTTTCACCAAGAAAAATCTTGAAAATACAAAATTTGTCGAAAACCAAAACAATTTAGCTCCAACTAAATTAGGGCCAGTTAACGGATGTCGATAAACAACGTGCTCTCAAACGGAGTCTTTTGGCCTACCCAGATAGCCTACATTGAACATGATGTCTTTTGGGAATTCTTGAAATAACTCCAACTTTTGCCAGTGGGTGGGCATGTGGATGATAGACATCCATGCCAGGTTTGAAGGAAAAAGTATATAAAATTATATTTCGAAAATGCATTTCAAGTTTTTAACATAAAATGATAAAAACAATGGGTATAAATTGAAAACAATTAATGTTTTTGAAAGCATTTACTAAATATTTAAAGAAAAAGAATTTAAAATCATAATTTAAAATAGTTACATAAAATTGCAATTTTGTCATTCCGGACATTTTTTTAAAGGTTTAAATAATAATAATAAATTAAACAATGAACGAACAAGGAAAAAATAGTAAAGCAAAACTGAAAAATATAAGTTTTTTTCTAAAAAGCAGCAGGATAGATCAGATTGTCTCTGTTTTGCATAAGGTGAGCAGCTGTGAGACGCGTTGGGTCACCCCATTTGGCGCAGATAGCGTAGGAACTACCCCCATCCGGTTTTGCGAACCTTCTAGTTTTTTTACTTTTTTTAAAGAATTTTCAGTTTTGTTTTCCTTTTCTTTTTCTCTTTCATTTCCTTTTTTGTTTTTTGTTGTTTTCATTGTTTATGTTTTCCCATTTTCATTTTTTCTTTATAAATTTATTTGGCTTTTTAAAAACTGGTTGTCATTTTAAAAAATCTGGAATTTCGAAAAATATTCACGTTTAATTAGTTGTTTAGCATTTTGAAAATGTAGTTTTCGAATTTTGTTGTTTATAAATTCAATAAACGTACATGATTTTTAAAAATATGGAAACTCTAAAAATGTTCGTGTTGTCCAAAGAAATCATAAATTTTAAAAAGTGTTCTTTTTTTAACTTGTTCACGACTTTTAAAAATAAAAGTGCTTGTGTTTTCAATATTTGTTTCATAAATTTGAAAAATATACGACAATTGTAGGAAACCTTTTTCTTTTCTGAAAAATGTTCAGAGTATTTTAAAAAATATTGTTTTTAATTTTTTCTCAAAACTACGAAATTATTTGGGAATTTAAAAATGTTCACTCTTTTGAAAAATTGTTCTGGATTTCAAAAATGTTCCCTTAACAAGTTTTGTTCTCTAAACTCCAAAAATGTTCAGGATTATAAAATGTGTCAAAAAAGGCATGCTTTTTTTGTAAAAAAATTGAGTTTTCAAAGTTTGTTAGAGTTGTTCAAAACTTTGTAAGATTTTCAAACTTCCTAGCGCCTTAAAAATTTCTTCACAATTTCCTAGAAAAGATTAAAAATCAAAAAGCTGCCTAGATTCTAAGTTGTAAGGATGGAGCAGTATATATAACCGGGCAAGTATTACTGAGGCACATGAAAGGTTGGAGGATCTATTATCTTGTGGCCAATGCGCATGACAAATTGAGCAGACAACTCTCACCTAGGGGTACGTACGTCAGAAAAATGAAATATATATTTATATCTGGTGCTTCCTTAGAACAAACGAATTCGGTTCTAATACAATTTTATTGTTCCATGTTTTCTTTAGCTGCTCTGTCCCTCATGAACGTCTACAACAGTGATCTTCTTTGGATGTTGCAATAACTCCTCACCTCTTAGATGTGTTCTCCTTGATCGCCTCAACTAGCAAGCACATCATCACATTTCATCACATGTCTAGCTATGTAGGCTGCCTTTTATGTGAGCTATATAACACGTCGAATTATGAAGGAATACGTTAATTATTAACATATCTCAGTGAACTATATGCTTAAACTATCTTCATATCTTAATTATGTAATGCTAGGTTAATATGAGTGTTTCACAAACTCATCCTAAGTGATAGTGACCTCCGGTTGTTGCTACCTTAATTTCGAATTAGATCAGTTTGTACGTTTCTGTGCATCTCTGGAATAGTCCACCTGCCTGGTTTCTTGAGAGATCAACTTAGCATTTCGTGTGTGTCTCCCGATCTAAAGCATCGGCAAATCAAGTTTTACAAGAATGCCAGAAAGATCTGATGGCTAGTGCCAACAAGTTTGATACATATGGAGGCTTTCAGTGCATGTATGGGGTTGCGCGAGCGGTTGAGAAGGCCCTGGTTGAGCTCGTGGGGCTGCTAGATGGTTCATTGCCCTTTTTCTACTAGTGTATAATAATTCTTTGACGAAGTATGCTTCATAGTAAAATCAACTTGAAAGGTGTCGAGCCTGAACTTGCTTTCTGTTCCACTGATAGCCTCCTCGAGCTCTAACCATGCCACTGATAGCCTCCTCGAGCTCTAACCAAGGGCGATCTATTGACTAAAATCACGGCTGGAGCTCTCCATTTAGCTCCAGTATGCGGTTTGGTAACAAACTTACGAACAAGAAAGGTGAGGGGAGACGTACGAACTTTTCAAAATGCCAGTGGTGGAGCCGAAACTTTTCTTGATCCTGGGCAAGAAAAGCCTTAGGGCGAAGCAAAAATCTGGTAAAACAAGAATTGGGTGTCTAGAAGTACAACATATAAAATCGGTCTTCCCATGGACGGCGGCAGTCACTACTAGGGAAAGCTTAGCAGCAGCTAGGGTTTTGGGCCTCTCAGTAGCGCGGGTACCGACGCTACTAATAAGGCGGTACAACTATTTCTTAGCAGTAACGTGTGCCCGCATGCGCTACTGCTAGGACAAGTAGCTGCAGCGTTTGTTCAATCCCACGCTACTGCTAATGTAACTACTGGCAGCGCGTTTTCTGTCCATCGCTACTAGTATTCTTTTTTTTATTTTTTTATTTTGAGTGTATTTATGCGCCGTCGTACAAATATTGGTACAATACCAGTTATGAGGTTTACATCATTATGTCCATAACAGTGTGTCAAATGAAGGTGGATTAGTTTCAAGTGGAGGCAATATGTGGTGCATGTCAAAAGTATACTACAAATCCAAACTTGATCTAGTTTGGACTAGTAGTACTTTTGATGTGCACCACATGTTTCCTCTACTTGAATCTAATCCGCCAACACAAGCTATTTAATCATCATCATAGTCATTACCACCAACATTAGCTATTTAATCATCATAGTCATAGTGTAGCACACATCATCATCTTCAAACTCTCATTCTAGCTAGCTAATCACCACCAACACTAGCTAATAATAATCATCATAGTCATTACCACCAACACTAGCTATTTTATAATCATAGTAATAGTGTAGCACATCATCATCCTCAAACTCATTTGTAGCTAGCTAATCACTCCTGCTGCTCTCTCTTAGGTAAAATAACATAAAACATGTGTAGCTCTCCTCCTTGATCAAGTTGGAGCATGCACATGAACCTGTCTCCTAATTTTGGGTAGCACATCTGTTTGCTACCCCCTAGTACTTCTCTGCGCTCCCCCATCACATATTTGGTCCAGTCTTGCACTATTAAGCATTCATCGCTGATCTTGAATGCACTAAAGTAACATGTAGGATATCTTGGCCGTAAGCTAATAATACTCATGGTACCTTTAGCCTCGATCCCATAAGGCACAACATTCATCGGGAGTCCCTGTTGAAGAACATCGTATGGTAACATACTTAGCAATGAAGTTTAGCTTCACAAATAATGTATGGAAAAGATGCACTGAGGACAAATAGTGAAAATCTTACCATCCTTCCTAAATAGATGTGACCGTAGTTCATTACGAACACTATTGGTCGCACATTTTCAGTACTAACATTTCTAAGTCCAGGAAGAAAATTTGTCTTGACAGTATCAAGATCCTCAAGCCATGAAACATAATGACTTAGCTCTTCGCAGTTTAGTTCAGCCCCGGGACAGTAGTAGGTCCTGTCTACCAAGCGTTGGACATGTTTGCTTGCAGCGAAATAAGCTGACAATACAAATTAGTTGTCAACTATTTTTGAATAAACAATATCAAAGACATAAATATGGTTGAGAAACTTACATAATGGTGTAACTGGAGGCGTCTGCACATCGACCCAGATGTCGGTATTACCTTCAATATCATCTTCCGGATGAATATCAAAGGTGATAACCATATCAGGCTCAAATGCATAAGTCTTGCATAGTGCTCGTCTTCGCAGTATTTGCAAATACCGAAATCCTTTTCGTCGTCAGACATTTCCTATGTTCATAGTTAAAACATTAATTGAAAATCGATAGAAGACAACTACCAGGATACTCAACACACAAATCCGGGGCACTCGATATTTCCTACATATTCTGGCAAAAGTCATGCCAAAATTCATAGAAAAATCCGGCATGACCTTTGCTAAAATAGGACATATCGAGCGCCTGAAATTTGCCGGAACGGAAATGAATCAACACTCCGGCAAAACATAGGCCACTTGTAGGTGTAACCTGCAAACATGACCGGCCACTTGGATATTGAGCAACACAAGATATACATTTCAAAATACCTTATAGGACTCAAATTAGCATGCATTCAATAAGCAAAAGTAAATCATCTCATGCGTCCGTACATCGTCGAATATTATCACTAATACATCCCGAATAGTGTTATACATATAACATCACTAATACAACTAAAACCCTAGCACACGACAGGTATCGGCGCGGGCGGTGGACACCCACAGAGAAGGAACCATCACGGGATCATAGCTCCAGTGAGATCCCTGGAGAACCTTCCAGGTATTGGAGAACCTGTGCTCCAACGCAAACAAGTAGCGACGGACGTGCGCGTCCTCCTCACTGACACGGTGACGCACCACCTCTGCGGAGTCCTCGAGCCTCTGGACCGTCACTGGCCCACGCAACCACCATCGACGAAGGTTCGGTTCAACGACAGGCTGCCTCCTCACCAACCTGCGCCCCCCGGTAGGTAGCGCCTCCCAGTACCACCCCGGCGGAGCCCAGTCCCGGACATGGCCCATCTGGTCAAGCAGGTGTCGTCCTCCGCCGACTCGACGACGAGGATGCGGGATAGGCATCGTCCACGTCGATGCGGGAAAATTGCTTTAACTAAAAAAATAGCAACAAGTTCTTACTAACTAGTTCTATTAATTCAACTAGTTCTTACTAAAAATAAACTTGCTATAAATAAAAATATTCTAGTACCTAATTAGTACCTAGTTCTTACTAACTAATTAGTACCTAGGAACTACTGCCCTAATTACCATCTAATTTGATGAACCTATAGGGGTGGAAAGTGGTAGCGGATATTCCAATTATCCAATTATGAAGTTAAATAAGTGGTCAAATTTTACTCGTTTTATGATTCATCTTAGAAATTTGATTCGTTTCCACCCTTACATGAACCCTAACTCATTTGAGTTGCATCCGCATCCGATTCGTTTCCACCCTTACATGAACCCTAACTAATTTGATGGAGGCAGAAACCCTAGGCAGAGGTAGGGGAGAGGGAGGAGCAGGCGCGCTCACCTCGGGTGCCTGCGACGAGGGAGGGGCAGGCGGCGTCGAGGTCGTGGTCGGGGCTTCGGGGCGGCGTTGAGGTCGGGGGCGGGGGCGGCGTTGACGTCGGGGTCGGGGGCGGCGTCCGGGGTGGCGTTGAGGTCGGGGGCAGGGGCGGCGTTGAATCTGGGGTCGGGGCGGCGTAGAGGGTGTGCGGAGAGCGCGCGGCGGCCGACGGGCGACGGCGGCGGCGAGAGTGGAGTTGGATTTGGGGGATGAAGTGGCCGTGGGGAAGGACGAACCCCGTGGTTAAGTCAGAAGTACCAGTAGCGCGTTCCAGAAAGGGCGCTACTGCTACGTTAGCTACAGCACGTTCTGGAATACACGCTACTGCTACACCATTCTCTTTTTCTTCCTTTTTCTTTTAGTTTTCTTCACATTTTATTTTTTTACTTTCACCTTATTCTATTTCTTTCATTTTCAATTACCTTTCTATTTGCTTTCCATTTAATTTTATATCCTCTAGCAGTAGCGAGTTTAGACTAAAATGCGCTGCTACAAAGAAAGTAGCGGTAGCGCGGTTCGTTATAGGTCGCTACTACTATGTGTAGCCTATCGGCTAAGCCGTGGGAATTTTAGTAGTAACGTGTTTAGAACAAGACGCGCTACTGCTAGAACTTTATCTGCAGCACGGTTTGCGCAGGCGCGCTACTGCTACTTAGCACCAGCGTGCTTTTTTGACCCTCGCTACTGCTAAAGTTTTGTGTATAAGGTTTTCCCTAGTAGTGAGTGTAGGGTATGACGCCGCCGGCCGGCGCCTGCCAGGTCAACCTTGTGGTATGCAGGGGACAAGGACTCGGGGAGGGCACACATGATATGTTTGATGAAATGCCAAGGACAGAGAGGAGGAGGAGGAGGAAGAGGTGGCAGTTTTTTTGCCAACGTGGCATTTTTTTGGCAACTCAGCCCGATGGGCGACCCTGGCTAATTAGTGATGTCATCAAAGTGATTAGATTTACTATCGGTGTTTTTTGCCACTGTCAAATTTTTGGTGCGGTGCAAAAAGTCACATTTTCTAAAGCGGTGGTTTTCCGAGAGCTGTGACGCTAAAGTGGTGGTTTTGTGCATTTTATTCCGTTGGCTCAGACCATGGTCTATAGAGCCATCTTCTCCTCTGCACCATGGTAGGACTGAACAAAACGACAGCTTAGAGTAGCCGTTGCACCAGATTCCTCTGTTGCAGCCATAGTGAGATCATGAGATGCTCTGAAATGCTTTTTGTTCCAGTTTTACGTTTTGGCTGTTTAAATCAGGCTTTCTCTTTGCTTCATCTACTCAAAGCTCACCGGTCTGGTCTCATCTTAGTATTATCTCCGGTTGTTTCTCGCATTATAAGATCAAGATCTAGTAGGATTGATTTGGATTGAGCAGGATGTGCTCGTGATCTTGCGCTCGTCTTGGATTTGTTTCTTCACCGGCACCCGGCCTGTTTTTATTCAAAGGGGTTGTCAGCCGATTGTGCTATTTCGCAGGTCTATTCACTTCCTCTCGGCCTGTTGATTTCTGATGCGGCAAGGCCATCCACACATGTAAGGTGATGGAATTGGTTATGTGGGACTATTTATTTTCCTCACATGTCAAATCGTCATCTTTTTGAAGTTCAGAACAGGTCCAGTTCTGCCCACGCGGGTGACAGCCGATGGACGGAACTCACGGCTCGGGTCAGTCGACAGATGAGCTTATTTCCTTTAGTTCGAGACTTTATTTTTTTAGTTATCCCTCGGATCATTGCAAGAAGATTTTCGATGACTTGACGGAAACTTCACATAGCATAAGTTATCATCCTAGTATATATTTTAACAATGTTTCTCTTCAACTAAAAACTGCACGAATTTTATTAGTCACCCATTGGACCATTGCAAGTATAATTTGGATGAGTTGAAGGAAAATTTTCTCATGTGACGATGCGACATGTCGATACTCATGAAAACCCTAAAATTTGATCGGAAAATAATCGAAACGTCTACAACAAAAGGGAGTTATATCATACATGTCGATACCTTCATACATCCATACCAAGTTTAAATTTGACATCCTTTTATTTTTAATGTGTTTTAAACATATTTGTTTTGGAGTCATCAATAATTACTCATGGGTGGTCTCTGCTTTCTTGTTCAGTAGAATACTGAACATGCATTTTCTTTTTTCCGGTTTTGAGATATTTCTTTTCATCTCCGATTCTAACTATGTTTACTTTTCCACCAGAAAAGGTTAATTTAATGAGTTTATCATAATCCTAGATATGGATTAAAGGTGTACATATTTATATTGTTCATGCAATTTTTCTGAAGGCACGGGCAGTGATAATGTTCTTTGAATGGGACTTCCTTTTTTCGAGTGAAACAGATTTGAAAAATCCAAAAAATCATTTAAAGGAAAAACAAGTCACATGTGATTATTGACAAGAGCTGTACGGGAATGTGATTTATCATAAATAGTCCATTTTTACCAGCAATAAGTGTTAATTTCCCGAAGCTCAGGAGAGAGATCGATCTTGATGTCCATCATTTTGTAAGCGGAAGGTTGTTTTGTAGAACCATATGTCACATGGTGTATCAACTCAATATTTTTCAGCCACATATGGCAACCTATCTTAATTTTTTTGTAGTATTGAATATTCATTAGGAACACACCAACACAAAGCTTGCACTTTAGTCTCCTGATTAAAAATCAAATGCTTCACCAGCTACATTGATAATAAACTCCATTGTCCCACTTCACATTGACATGTTGTCAGCACTGATCTCCTGATGGGTTGCATGATCAAGATGGGAGCATCCCCTCTCTTGTCATCCCCTTTTGTTGTAACTTCTCTCAACCGATCGTATTAAAGTACTGCATTTTTGGCATATGGATGTTGTTCCCATTAATCTCATGTCGCACATCCATGCACGTTATGCAGTGAAGCAGCAAGCTAGCAAATTTACCAAATCGCTGCTGCTTTCACTATATGTACAATTTATATTAATTAATGATATAACAACAATAACTCAAGGGAGTTTATCACATACACCTGCCTGCATTCTGTGTATTCCTTCTCCTCTTTATATATGTTACTCTTTCTTCACGACAGTAGATAACATGATGTGTAGTTCCACTGTGTTAGTAGCACTAGCTCAGTTTATCTAGTAGTGTCCATCACATGAATAACACATGAGAGGAACCAAAGATGCTTAGTTGACATGCATGATACTACTTTTTTTAGAGTACGCAAAGCGCGTACCATTGCTTTATAGAAGGCAAAGATTAGTTACAAGAATTGCAACTGATGGCTAAGCCACATCCGGCTAGCACATCGAACTCACCACTCCAACTTACGCACTCTACTAATCAACTAACTATTGGACTCCTCTTCCTCCTGCCAACACCCATCTCGAATCAAATCAGCAGTGCCCCATTCATTCGCAATAGCATTGGTAGCAAAAACCCTACCATTTCTCTGCTTCAACAAGTTCCAGCATACCAGGATGCAGAAAGCGTCAAACCCTTTACGGTAGTTCATGGTAATACACTTCCTCAACGCTGTCCACCAATCCTCCAGGTTATCTGCCACTTATGGCAAAATGCTAGGATCTATTCCAAGCCGCCTAAAGCATAAGAATCACTCCTGTCTAGCAAAGACACACTAGAGTAAAATATGGTCCACCGTGTCCTCCTCCAAATCACATAAATAACAGGCAGAAGTCTGGTTCTGCAGCCCGTGCCTGAATCTACGGTCTGACGTCCAAAGACGATAGTGTAATGCCAGCCAAATGAAGATCTTGCATGTGAGTGGTGCTCGGCAATGCCATACTGTAGATGCACATTGAAATCTCATGCCTCCTTCACAAAGCATCTTGTATGCGGAGCTAGCCGGATACTTGCCCGAGACGTCCCATTGCCAGACCGGCTTATCCTCCATAGTTGGGCTAGTTTCCACATCCACCAGCCTTTCCCAGAGGTGAATGAATTAAATTAGGCCCTCCGTCGACATCTCCCCTACAATATCCGATGTCCATGATACTACTTATGACTAGCCTTAGGGCAAGATGTTTTTAGTTATGGGCCTCGGTACAATTAGTGGAATTGATTGGTCGAGATCTATTCACAAAAAATATATAAAAGAACTAATGGCCTGATTATTTTGATAATTGTGGGATTTACTAGCTTATTTCTCTATAAAATATCTTAAAAAAACTAATCGCCGGATCTAATCAGTTTGGAATGTACAGAAAATCCATTGAATTGGTTGGGGATAAATCTGAGTGGATGTTTGGTGAAGAATCGAACAGCTCTGATGCCAAATGTAGATCTCTCTACTAATTTCACTTGATAAACAAGGTTTGGTTACAACTCCTAAAATTTTCGGAGGAATCTCTAGGAGAAAGGGATTAGAGAGCTAGAAGGAAATAATATGATAAACAGTAACTATATCCTAAGCCAAATCTATCAGTTGTCACTTGTATTAGTACTGGCTAACCATTAGCTTGTAACCAGGCCAAGCCAATGTCCCGTCCAGAGTTCAGTGTATAGGACAACTCGCTCACACGGTCTTCCTTTCCGGTAGCGGTCGCCACCTCCATGTTGGTTACTGTTTGTGCCAAAGCCTGTATATACTGGATTGTTTTTTCTTTTCCGAACCAAGCCAAAGCTCAGTTCGATCCTCCACTGTAATGTGTGATGGGATTTTAGCGAGGGGAGAAAACAGAATGCGGCTGGTAGCGTAATGTTTGGAAACAATCACAATTACCGGTAGCATAAACTACAATTACTACGTTCCGACTAATCCAACGTTCAAGAGTGTGCATCCAGTTAGCTGCATACTTGTTCCAATGGGTTGCACGATCAAGGAATGCATTCATCCCGTCTTTAGTCATCCCCTTTTGTTGTTACTTCTCTCAACCGATCGTATTAAAGTAGTGCATGTTTGGCATATGGGTTGTTGCCATTAATCTCATGCCGTACAACTTATATTAATTAACAGCATAACAACAATAACACAAGGGAATTCATGGCATGCACCTCTTTATATATGTCACTCTTTCTTCAAGACAGTAGATGAGGTGATGTGTAGTTCCACAATGTTTTGGTAGCACCTGATTGGTTTATCTAGTAGTGTCCATCATCACATGAAAAACGGATGATACATGAGAGAAATGAACACACACGAATAGGAGGCGTCGGTAACCAAGTTGGAGCTACAAGTGAGTATACTCTTCAAAGCGAGTGAGATGCCATGACTGCATTGATGGAACGCTCAGAATGATTATGATTACAAGGTACCTCTTCACTTTGTAGTCTGACCTAGCCAGTGTCAGAGGACTGCACAGACAGCAGGTTCAACCTCCTCCGTGGTGATCAGCCTGCCTATACAGACAAGCACAGCTTGTTGTCACAGGATTCGATCTCCATGTCCTTGTTTTTGTGCTGTAAAAAACATATACAAAAGGATTTCGCAGCAAACAACAGTAGTGTTTAGACATGACATCACATGAAAATAGTAATGTCCTCTGTAGCTCCTGGTCTCGAGGATGGGCCAATTCGATCGCCACGCATGCGCTCTGCATGCGCTAACTGCTCCCGGCTCCCTCTCTCTGTACCCTATATGAAAGAGTAATCAGAGGAATACAATGTGTGACCAATTCTGTAATCCTTTTTGGCAATCAGAGCCGAGTTCACGTTGTTGTTTCTGAGATAGTGATGAAACAATACAACATCTTTTCATCGATTGCCCTCTCACTAAGCTTCTTTGGCATACGTTTCATATAGCCTTTAACATAAGCCTTGCAGTTAGCATCAACATGTTATTTGGGACATGGCTTATTGGAGTGGAACTAGTTACTGCTGACATGATATGTGCACTTCTTTGGGCTATATGAAATTGCAGGAATGATATGATCTTTAACGGAAATAATCCTTTGAATTTCTTGCAGGTTATCCAAAGAGCATCCGCTTGGATCCGTACATGGTCATTACTCACTCATACGGACTCCAGGGAGATTTTGGTTATTGGGTGCAACCGGTGGGAGACGGTAGCACGGGCCATCTACAATTAGTTTGTATGGCAGTCCACTAATAGGATAGATATTTGGTCGTCTTCTCCTGTTCATTGCCGATTGTGGCTTTGTTTATTTATTGCTTTTTGTTCTCCTTCTGCGAACTTAACTGCACTGTGGACCTTGATTTGCTATACTTTTAATAAAATGATTGCATGCATTGTTCTGATGCAGAGGCCGGGGGTCTTTCCTGCTTTTCAAAAAGAAAAAAAAAATCAGAGCCGAGTTATTTTTCACCTACCACCCTCCCATGTCTCACCCGGCTGGCCTCAAATCGCCCGTTGCCTCTGAGCACGACAACAAGCTTGACAGCGACCACTCCTCCCAGCTGTGTGGAAAATGCTCTCCACGAAATATGGAACACGAAAGTAAGGCAATGCCACGCATCGGTTCCATATTGGGCATACAACTGCCGAGTTCCAAACTAGGCAAATACTTTGCCCAGCTGCGTTGAACATGCACTCGGCGATATATGGAAGAAGACAATGAGGCAGTGCCACGCGTCGGTCTTTTATTGGACAACTACTATTGAGTTCCAAACTCGGCAAATACTTTGCCCAGCTATGTTGAACGTGCACTCGAGGAAATATGGAAAACCACAACAAGGAGTGCCACATGTCGGTCCCATATTTGACACTCTACTGTTGAGTGCCAAATTCGGCAAATAATTCGCCCAGTTCTGATGACTAAAGAACTTGGCAGATATTTTGTACTGGGCAATAAGTGCAGTCACGTGGCTAATTTCTATTCGACAAACTTAGTTGAGTTTAGCGGACTAAAACTCAGCAAAATATCATGACACATGGCATGTCCGTTGACGGTCCATCCCGTCTAACAGTGTGGTTCATCGAGTTTTTTCTATTAGAAACTCAGCGAACATTGTTTGAACATTCACTAATTTGAGATAGGATGAACTCGACAGTATTAATGATTGTCAAGCCCAGTCCAGCCAAGTGTGGTGCACTAAGTCTAGCACTCGGCAAAGATTTCGCTGAGTTTAATATAGGCTCTGCCGAGTTTCCTTAAACCTCGGCAAAAATGATGATTCTAGTAGTGAAATAGGTGAAAATCACACACAAAAAAGAGAGCAAATAATGATAAAAAAAAATCAAGAGATCGCCTTGTTTACAGGCGAGGCGAGGCAAGTGAGCCGAGTGGAAGAACACATGGGATGAGTGGAGAGCGTCGGATGGTAAGGTCGATAAGTGGTGCTAGATGTATATCTTTTTTTTAAATGGTCACCGTGGGAGTGAGGGGGGTTGGAGAAGCTCCCCACGAGTCACCAGATCACAGGTTAGATGAGGAGAGGAACTCACGCCACAGACCAGCGTAGCCCTTTGGAGTTTCAGTCTTAAGCCTATGAGCTCAAACAATCATATCGTCTAAGATAGCTTTAATGGAAGTACTAGCATCGACTTGTATGGTTCAGAAAACTTTTTTGTTGCGTGCATCCCAAATCTTCCACAGAATTAACAAAAACATGAGCGTGGACGGCAAAATTTCTATGCACGGGTGGCAATCAAGTCGGTCAATGCATTTCTATGCACGGCAAAATTTCTTGTATTAAGTCAATATACTACTCCCTCCGTCCCAAAATATAAGAACGTTTTTGACACTAAAACATTCTTATATTTTGGGACGGAGGGACTAGCTCGCAACAGCCCAACTGTGCGGATGGGAATGCAATCTCCCGTACAGATCATGCAATCAGTCATGATTGCTCCTGCCTACTCAGGTTCGGCCCTCTAGACGAGCTCAAGTGCTGACACGTACACTCAGAGATAGAGATAGGCAGCGCATTTGCCATACAAAAATGTCGGTGTCGTACAAGTTCTTCCTTGTGCTGAGATGGTCAGGTAGAAGAGCCAACCGAAGAGCATTACTTTTTTGGGACCGTACAGGGTCCGTGTCGCAATGAAGCAACCTGCGAGGGTCCGGAGCATACAAGAGAGTCTCACAACACGCTTTATAGATGCATGTATCCCTTCTCCTCTTTATATATGTCACTAATTCTTCACGACAGTAGATAACATGATGTGTAGCTCCACTGTGTTATTGTATCACTAACTAACTTAGTTTATCTAGTAGTGTCCATCACATGAACAACGGATGATACATGAGAGAAACCAAGGAGACAAATGAACACACGGGAATAGGAGGCGTCGGTAACCAAGGTGGAGCTACAAACCTACTTCTCACGAGGCTGATTTGACGATCTTGATGAGTCTTCTGTCCAGAGCGAGTGAGATGCCAAAACTTCCCGACGCTGGGCGAGGGACGAGCGCGTCGAGTCGTCTGCGCCGGCAAGATAGTGGGACGCGGGCCGCCGCCTGGCAAGCGAGGACCGCCGACTGCCGTTGGAGCGGCTGCCGCCGTCCGTGCTGGTCGCGGCACTCCAGCCGCCGCGGATGTGGGGACTATCGGGGGAGGCCGCGCCGTTGCGCTCGCCGCTGCCGGTGGTGCTGCTGGGCGCGGGGAGCCACCACCGCAACTGCAGCAGGCAGGAACTGGTGCTGGCCGTGCTGCTCTACTTCAACCGCGGCAAGGCTCGATCACCGGAGCAGGTGCTGCTCCCCCCGCGCGACAAGGCCCGGTCACGGTCGCTCCAAGCTCTCAGGCACCTGTACAGGACGTGCAGCGGCAGGGTGAGCCAGTTCAGCAGCTGGTGGCCAAGGTACCGGCCCTAGGAAGAGGTCGTGGCGCTCAGGGCCGTGGTGGCTTCACTCGTCACAACAGAGATGGATGGAATACTAACCGGTATGGGCGGTGGGGAGACGATGGTTATGATGCATATGGTGAGGGGCTGCACCATGGTTCTTCTTCCGGTGGCGGCCGTGGGCACAACTGGTACAATGATGGTGGTCCAGGACAGTTTCAGGGGCCGCCCGGTAATTTTGTTAAAGGCGTTGCCGGACCCAACTATCGCTTCCGGGGTGGATATCGGCGTGGTGGGAGAGGTAGACGCCCACCTCCACCGCGACATATCCCTCCGCCGCCACCGCCCGTTGTAGACATGGCTACGGGGGAGGAGCTTGAGCACACAGACTTGGTGACAGATTCATCCACGTTGCCGGCGGCTGCGGTTGACGTGGTTACAGCTCTGGCAGCGGTGACAGTACCAGCGGCATCTGGAGCTTCTAATCTCAGAGATGGTACGTCTGACAAAGGGACGGAGAAAGCGGAGGGAGAGAAACTCTCAAAGTGGGCAATTAAGAAAAAGAAGTTGCCTTGTTTTAGATGTGGCGAACCGGGTCATTTTATGGCAGAGTGCACTAATGAGCTTTGCGATTATTGCCTAAAATCTAAGCACCTTACCGGAGATTGTCCACTTCTATCTGGTCCAAAACCTGGTATTAGCATTTTCGGTGTGTGTTGCAAGGAGCTGATGTTTTTTGAGACTCCGGAAGTGGACTCGCTCCCGCAGATGGTTGAAAGTTCCTTCCCCGCAGTTGTCCGGGTGACTAATGGACAGTTGTCTGAGGCTCAGATTGTGAGACAGCTGCGTGACTTAGTACCAGGTAACCATCCATGGCATTTGGAACGGTTAGAGGGACAGTCTTATAAGGTGGATTTTCCCACTAAAGAGGATCAGATGCATTTTCTCAAGTGGGGCATGTGTAGAGTCCCAAGCACCAACACTATTATTGCTTTTGATGAGTGGAAGGAGGAGGAACCGGAGGGTATACCTCTAGAGAAGGTGTGGGTACGTTTCTTTGGTGCTCCACCAAAATTGATGAAGCATTTTCTATATTGGAGTATGGGTAAATAACATTTCTATATTGCAACTCACATCGCAAGGAATCCACAACTAAGAACAGCCAAGAAACTGTGTTGTTGACCATGCGTGTGAACCAAAAGAAAAGAAAGCTTCCTCATGCATCTCGGATGAAATAACCAGTCAATTAGGAACATCAATTTAATTGAACCCTAATCGGTGTTGACCAAGTGGCTAGTAGCGCGCGGTTGTCTGTGCCACCCGGATTCAAGCCTTGGGCTCCGCAGGGTGTGTGTCTGGGTTGTTTCTTGTTTAAATGCCACAGGGGCTAGTTTAGTTGGTCTAGTTGTTTTTAAAATGAACCCGAAATAATTCATTACAACTGGCACAATTAGATATAATAAATGTACATGAATGAAATATAACATCTGAAGACGTAAAGTCATCAATAGAGATAATATGATAAAGCGTGTAAAAGGATACCATTCTGCCAATTGTTTTGAACACGAAAAAACCATTCTATTCTTTCTTTTCTCAAGTAACTACGAAGAGGGACCAAAGAGATTCACAGCACAGTTAATGGGGAGCTACATGAAGGTCGACCTCATGACTCATGACTGTATTTCTCAAGCGAAATGTACAGATGGTAAGCATGTCACTTTATTTATACTTCTAGCCCCACACACTCATGGTTGACAAAATGCACATTAATTACGAAAGACCAATAAAAGGGCAGTGTTTTATCTTAACACCCAACTCAGGAACCTTTTTGTTTTTTAATTTTGAAATTACAAAAATTACCCTTTTTTTACTTCTGCGCCGGATCAGAAGTACTCCTTCTGTCCCATTATATAAGAGCGTTTTTTACACTGGTGAAGTTTCAGAAACACTTTTATATTATGGGACGGGGGTAGTATTACACTAAAAGTTAGCCCGAGTTGGTTGCAGCGGGTCTTCACATTTCTAGTAAATAATATCCATATGTAATACCTCTCAAGAAAGAGAAGTTGCTAATTAATTAGCACATATGCATATGAAATAAATACAGCTGTTTCTAGAAGCAACAGCGCAAAATACAGCTACGAGTCTAAGACAATATAAGAAGATTGCAATAGTTCAACTAAAAGTCAATATTGTTATCCCTCCAAGCCTTTTTGTGTGACACCCATGGTGTTATATAGCTCCAAAAGGGTGTTATGAATTTTTATTTGCTCTCTCCATTCCATTTATAATGTCTAGTCTATTAGTTGTTTCGGTAAGACCAAGGAGGAGCCTAGAGTGGTAGTTTGGATTTTACCTCTGGTTAAAATGTGTATTAGTTCATTAATTTCCAGCAGTTGTTTAATTGCCCATCTGATCAAACGTTGGGAGTAAAGCAATAGTATGGATGCATCGTGTCTGGAGTAATAATTGTTTCCTGTTGCTAGCTATTCAGACTAAGCAAATAACAAGCATGCACGTGTGGGTACGAAACGAGCTGAGGGGGGCGTGCGGATGGTGCAATAACTGCCCTACGACCAGATAAGAATCCGTGTATATGCAAGTAACGAGTGGAGCTAAAATAAGCAATTCGGGTGTAAAAAGATAAATGCAGGTTACAATTATGAAATTGTGCTAACTAAAAGATCATAAAGAAGGGAGTAGTGGGAGTAATAATAAATGAAACTTTAGCTACAAATGAAAGGTGAATAGAGAGGTGGCGAACCTTTGATTTTTCCAGCCTTCACTCTCATACACTTGAAGAAAACTTTGCTGAAAGTTTATCCGATTCAAAAAGTATCTAATCCCCTTAGGAATTTTCAATAACTCATCGTCTGGTCCACTCTCTGTTGTTTTTTTCCTTCTTATTCTTTTAGCAGTTGGCTTTAGGGGAGTGTCCACAGGGTCGCCAGTTGGCTTCTTCACGGCTCTTTCTCTTTGAGTTTGCATAGCGTCACTAGGCGACTTATGTGCAACTGATCTAGAACGAAGAACCCTGGCACTGTCAGATGATCTCAAATGATATGTTCTACTTGACGTTGCCCAGGAGTATTTCCTTCCCCTGTTTGCTGCCCTTTTGAAAGTTTTCCTTTCCCCCAATAGGGTTGTATGTGGAAAAGGAAAACTTCCCCTGTTGGCTCTCTCAGGGTTTGCATATTTCTGAGTCTCGGTAATGTCCTCAGCATAGCCAGATGTATTACTTTTGTCCATATCGGATGGCGACCAGAATCTAAATGATGTTGTAGTAGGAAAGAAGAAGACAACTTCCGAGAAATGCCTTCTTGCAGAGCGCAGCCACAACGGAATCGGGATCTCAGCACCTGCAGCAAGTACACAAAGTGTAGTCAACATTTGTGGGTGTATGAACTGATCACATATACATAATATCACCTATAAAACATTGATAGCTAACTTTGCATCTCCAAAATATAACGCATTAATTGTTGCAATCTATAGTTGAAATTACATGCATGTACGTACGAAGTCCATAATTTTCTGCCAGCCGTGAAGCAGTCTCAAAACATGGGCACCACAGTCTATACACAACCTATAATTTAAATCTACTTCTTTTCATATCCAAGGGCAGTCACGATTTCGAGTATACAGAGTTCCGACTAGCTTCCTAGAGATGGATCTAGCGTGAGCAAACCATCAAAACAACAGAGACTTGTAAAGTGAACTTGCGAAGCAATCCATCAATCCACGGGTCTCTCTTCTAAACTCAAAACCCAAAACGAACCAATCCATCTATCCATCACCAAGTTTGGACCGGACGGGGTCGAATGTTTCTATTTGGCCGCCGCTGGAATCAGAAGATGACGAGGATCTAGGACTAGGAAACGGGGTCGAGGAAATCAGACGGGGGAGGAGATGGCCGGACGTGGAGGAATTAAAGAAGCTTGATTGTGGTGAACTACTCATGAGATGCCCTTAGAGATGGCCGGACGTGGAGGAACAACTCACCGTGCTGGGCGCCGCCGCTGCCGGTGGTCTGTCGCCAAGCACGGCTGGGATGGGATGTCTGTGAGCGAGGCGATGGCGGGCGATCGAGCGGTAGCTGGCGAATGGCTTCTCGGGCCGGCCCATGTGCAGCTCTTTGGAGTTTTGGACCCACTAACAGAATTGTGTAGTGTTTTATGACGTGGATCTCAGCCCATTTATGCCTACCAGCAAATATAATTATGAAGTAGTACATGTTAGTTCCATGTGTCTCTTATGATGACAAAATCGAAGGATTCATTGTTTCTCTTGGAGTTGTTGATCAATCATTCAACATTTTCACTCCTTCAATATTTTTCCCCTGAAAATGAGGTCTGAATGCATCAATCTATTAATCAAGCACAAGAAAATTGTTTGGTTAATTAGTGAAAAACCAAGCGTAACCCATTACAGCTAGCTCAAACAGTCGTCATGAGACATGACTGACACCAACCATTACCCTAGCTAACTCCACACACACTGTCTAACACTACTATGGACTAATTCATGCATCGAGTACCATTCTAAAAATAGAGTGAAAGCATATCTCACGTTACTTCCATGAGCCTCTGAAGTCTTGAAGAATATGATGTTGTCATCGGTGTAAAGGAGATGGGATATACCATGGCTCAACCTAGAATTAAAGTGATTCTTCCATCAGAAACTTCACGCTCCAAAACTTTGCACAAATCTATTGCCATTTGGAAGGATAGGAAAGAACAATGCATTTAGTCCCGGTTCAGGAACCGGGACTAAAGGCCCTTACGAACCGGGACTATAGGCCCTTTTTCTACCAGTGATGGAAGAGCTTCTCCATTGTGACTTGTCCCGTGGTATTGCCCTCGTTGACTACATGAGTCGTTGGGTTGGATCAAGTGTACAATTATAACCTTCTCGAGACTCCAATTTTTTTTATTTGCTGGCCTCATTTCTTCTGCTTCGTTGCTTTAATGGGAATCTATGGGTCTTGCTTTGCAATGTAGCATTGGAGGTTGTAGTGTGGGTTTTAAAGTCCTCATGTTAAGCCATAATTTCGTTTTTCTGTTGCCAATAACAAAGCTGTGGTTAGCTCATCTTTGGGCTTACAGATTGTGTTTGTCAGAATTTCATTTGTCAATTTCATCTCATAAATGGTTGTTTTGCTGAACTCATAAAGTATGATACAGATTTGTATGCTGATGTAGATTTAACGGAATTTTCTTCCCATAGTCCCACGGCGGTCAAAGATACTTTTGATTTTGTCTAGCCTGGTGCTTACAAGGATCCATCGCCCGCAAAATAACCGGGTATGTATCATGATAGGAAAAATAAATGCCGGGTATGAAACATACTCAGCGAAGAGCATTTTAACCATGGCAAAGTGTAAGCTGAGTGTTACACTCGGTTGAGTGTACTTGATCACCTTAATTTATATTGGATTAGGGGTTGTAAGCCGAGTGTCAGTTATCGGATAGTCGGCTTATATGTAAGCCAAGTGCAAAACTGTGGCACCCGGCGAAAACAAGTGGTATCACAGCCGACAGAACCTAACGAAGATGCCACATGGCACACCTGTAAGCCGAGTGTCACTTTAAGACATGTGCATAGATGGCCACATGGTTTACTGGTAAGCCGTGACAGTGGTGTCAGCCATGTGTCTCCCATGGTTCACGGCTTAAATGTAAGCCGGAGGAGGGGAGAATGTCGTGTACCTATCTACTACACAGTTTACATGCGAAACTGTGAGGCCTGGGTGCGCCATGTGTCTTAGGACGCACATGGCTTATTATGTAAGCCGAGTGCCCTCTCATTGTGTTTGCCGACACGGTGGGGCTCCCAACTGCTACCACATGTCCAATATAAAACGAGTCTTTAGCTACCGCACTCGGCTTATATATAAACCAGTACATGTCATTTAGTTCTTTGGCTTCTATAAGACGAGTACTTTTTCTGGGCCATATGGCTTACGATTTTGTAAGTCGAGTGCTTGAAATAGGTGACCGACTTATATAATATAAGCCGAGCGCATTGGCTCAGAGACACAACTTATATAATATACGTCGAGTGCTTTTACCTGGGCAGCCCGGCTTATAGTGGGTAAGCCCATTACTGCACTCGGCTTATATGCCAAGCCAGGTACTGTTTCTGGGCTACATGGCTTACGATTTTGTAAGTCGAGTGCTTGAACTAGGCGACCGGCTTAAATAATATAAGCCGGGCACATTGGCTGGGAGACACGGCTTATATAATATACGTCGAGTGCTTTTACCTAGGCAGACTGACTTATAGTGGGTAAGTCAATTACTGCACTCGGCTTATATGCCAATCTGCTTTCCTTTGTTGGTTTGCTGTAACAGCCTTGCAATTGAAACAACAATATATCCAGCAATATAGCTCCACCAAACTCAACATGCATAGATATCCAACCATATGTATAGTAGCTCCACAGAGTTCAACATGCATACATCCAACAAAGTTGCACATATCGAACAAATTTACACCAAACATAACCATATTGTTCATAAGCATAAGATTCACAACCATGAGATCCACTGCTGAGAACATAGCATGTAAGGCCACAATCGATGCCATCCGCTTCGCAAACTTATAAGTTCATTACGACAAGCATGAGTTTCCGATTTTAAAATGCAAACAACCGATAAGGTTCAAAGTGAAGATAAGAAGAATGAAATAGCACTAGTAGAAAAAGGGTCAAACGTGAAGCACATTAGTGCCGGTTTGAATTAGAGCCGGCACTAATGTGTACATTAGTGCCGGTTCGTGGTGGCGATCAATAGTACCGGTTCGTGGCGAACCTTTAGTACCGGTTCGTACCACGAACCGGTACTAAAGAGGCTGTGTCAGCCTGCGGTCAGGCTATGTCAGCCTGCGGTTAGGCTATGGCCCCACCATCACCATTTAGTGCCGGTTCGTACCACGAACCGGTACTAATGAAGTTATGGCAAACTGTTTTTAGTCCCACCTCGCTCCCCTAACAAGCCTTTTACCACCTTAAATATGTTATTTCTCAAACTATCACAAGCACTTGGTCTTCATTGAACTCTATGTGTAGAATTTGCGGCCACAATATGAGTCTTCATCGGTTTATAAATCGTTGATGACTCATATTGACAATTCAGATTATACACACAAAGATCATTGATGATCAAAGTATTTTTGATGTATAAGAGATCATATTGACAATTTAGACTGTAAAGAAATATAAGATCATGATCTAAATGCTCTTATATTTTTTGCGTTCAGTATGCACCATTCAAAGCGACGCCATCAACTTTCAACCGTTTATGCCTTCATTTGCTATTTTTCATGCATTTAATGATTTGTTTTGAGAACTAAATGACCTGGAAATTGAAAAGCACTACAAATGAATTCTGAAAAAGTTGAAACTTGGCATGGTATCATCATTTCACCCACATATCATGTTCAAAAAAGTAGAGAGGGTTACGGCAAAAACTGGATGCACTTTGTTTACAAACTGGACAATCTCTTTCAAAGTATTCGGGTTTCTGATGAAATTAAACTCATCTGTTACAAAGGCATTTCATTTTTTTAAACTTATTACAACTCCAGACTTTTTGTGCATTCAGTATGCACCATTCAACTGCTAGGCGGGAGGAGCTCTTTGGTACCGGTTCCAACTGCTAGGCGGGAGGAGCTCTTTAGTACCGGTTCCAACTGCTAGGCGGGAGGAGCTCTTTAGCACCGGTGCGTGCCACGAACTGGTACTAATGAGGTTGTGTCAGGTAAGGCTGGGGCCCCACCTTACTTTTAAGTAAGCTATTTTTTAGTCCCACCTCGCGAAGAGAGAGGGACTAGGAGCGGTTTATAAGCCCTGAGTGCAGAGACGATGAAGAAGAGGTTCAATGCTCACGTTGCTTAGCTTCAAGCCTTCAGTAATATGGTAGACTGCACGGAGCTATGTGCAGTGCAGTTTAAACTATTCCGAAAGGCTTGAAGCTAATTCACGAGCATTGCACCTCTTTTTTATTTTTAATAACTTATTACAACTCCGGACTTCTTCTGTTATGGCAAAAACTAGTTGCACGTCGGCATTTCATTTTTTATTAACTTTGGTTATAACTCCAGACTTTGACCATCAAGTTTTAACCATCAACTTGGCATGGTATACAAAAATAAATGAATAGAAAAAAATAAATAAAGCAGAAAAAAATAGCAGAAAAAAAAACTATAGCAGAAAAGAAAAAAACTATATAAAAAACTACTCAGAAATAAATAGAAGAAAATAAATATAACAGAAAAGAAAAAATAGCAAAAAAGAAAAAAAACTATAGCAGAAAAGAAAAAACTATATAAAAAAAACTACTCATAAATAAATAGAAGAAAATAAATATAACAGAAAAGAAAAAACTACTCAGAAATAAATAGAAGAAAAAATAAAGCAGAAAAGAAAAAAACTATAAAAAAAATTGGGGCGCTGCCCTGTGGGCCTGCTAGGCCAAGGGCGTGCAATTACAGGCCCTAAAGGCCCAGCAGACTCACAGGGCAGCGCGCAGAAGTTAGGCCCACAAGCCTGCTATATAGAGGAGTTCAAAGAGGCAGCCGCGGCTGGGTTTATAAACCAGTGCGGCTGCCCTTCGCCCAGCGAGGTGGGACTAAAGGTCGTGCCTTTAGTACCGGTTGGTGGCTCCAACCGGTACTAAAGGCCTGCTCTTCCCGCCTCTTGGCCTGGCCAACTTTAGTACCAGTTGGTGGCTCCAACCGGTACTAAAGGCTCATCCTATATATACAGCACTTACGAAAATTTCAGTTACATCTCCCCACTTCGTCTCCAACCTCTCGCGACATCGCCGCGCGCCGCTCATCGATCCCGTCGTCGCCGCCCGTCGCCCATAGTCCGTCGTCGTCGCCGCCGCCCGCCGCCGCCCGTCGTCCGTCGTCGTCGCCGCCGCCAGCCGCCGCCCGTCGTCGTCGTCGTCTCGCGCGCCGCCGCCGTCCGTCGTCGTCGCCGCGCGCGGTCCCGTACGTATACGTCTCTCGCTCTCGCGTACCCGCGCCGCGCGCGCACCCAGCCCGTACGTACGCCGCCGCCCCCGCCCCGTACGACGGCGCCCCCGCTCGTACGTACGGGGCGGCGGCGTACGGGGCCGCACTGCAGTACACACACATATATACACACACACATACGTACACACACACATACACACACACATATACACACACATACGTACACACACACACATACAAACACATATATATACACACACACATACGTACACACACACACATACACACACACATTTTTTACTTATATTCTGTTTTCTGTTTTTTAGAAAAGTTAATTAGATGATCGAATGTTAGATTGATTAATGTCGAATGTTAGATGAATTAGCTAGATTTGAACTAGTTTATTTAGGTATATGAGATTTGAACTAGTTGAATAATTACTATAACTAGTTTATTTTTAGTAAGAAAATTGTCGAACTAGTTTATTTAGGTATTTGAGATTTGAACTAGTTGAATAATTAATATAACTAGTTTATTTTTAGTAAGAAAATTTAGGTATCTGAGATTTGATGATCTAATTAAAATATTATTTGTTAATGAGTTTTTCTGATTATTTAATTTTTTATATATTTTGAGTTTATATAAATGTTAGATTAATGTCGAATGTTAGATGAATTAGATAGAAAAGTTAAATATATAGTAATGTCAATTGTTAGAGATGAATATAGTTAGATATATTAATGTCAAATGTTATGAATATATATTTGAATTGGCTAGATATTAATTAATGTTAGATAGTAATAAGTGTTTAATGTTTCACCTATATGAACATAGGAAATGTCATCTGACAACGAAAAAGATTTCATTATGTGCGAACACTGTGAAGACTAGCGCGGCCTGTGCGACAGAAATTTCCTTGTTGATGGTAGGCGCTTCAGCATCAAGCTGAATGAGATATTCGAAGTGGATACAGTAAGTCACAACGGCAATTGTTATTTGAATGCAAAACTTATGCTTCATTTGCTTCAACTTATAATTTTAAAGCATGACTTATGCTTTATTTGCTTCAACTTATAATTTTAAATTTTCACTATTCTACTAGCGCATCCCCTGCCATGCAAGAATTTTTGTCTTGGATAAGATAGGTTTTAGTGCTATAGATGATATGGAGGTAAAGAGAGTTTACTTGAAGACCGAGCATGGGTATACTTTCAACGTCAAATTATATAATGGAGACACATACACCCATTTTGAATGCAAAACTTGGCAAGCACTATGCAAGGCTTATGCATTTGAGCCTGATATGGTTATCACCTTTGATATTCGTCCGGAAGATGATATTGAAGGTAATATAGACATCTGGGTTGATGTGCAAACGCCTCCAGTTTTACCATTATGTGAGTTTTTCTCAATCATGCATGCATATGTTTATGTCTTTGATACAGTTTATTCAAAAATAGTTGACAACTAATTTGTATTGTCAGCTTATTTCGGTTCAAGCAAACATGTCCGGCGCTTGGTAGACAGGACCTACTACTGCCCCGGGGCTCAACTAAACTGCGAGGAGATAAGTCATTATGTTTCATGGCTCGAGGATCTTCATACTGTCAAGAAATTTTTTTTTCCTGAACTTAGAAATGTTAGTACTCAAAACGTGCGACCAATGGTGATCGTATTCAACTACGGTCACATCTATAATCGAAAGATGGTAAGATTTTTACTATTTGTCCTTAATTAGTGCATCTTTTGCATACATTATTTTTGAAGCTAAACTTTCATTGCTAAGTATATTAATTACTATACGATGTTCTTCAACAGGGACTTCCGATGACAGTTGTGCCTCAGTGGATCAAGACAAAAGGTCGCATGTCAATGGTTAGCTTACGACCAAGATTTCCTACATTGCACATGAGTGCATTCAGGATTTCTGAAAGCGAAGAATGCTTAATAGTGAAAGATTGGAGCAAAATTGTTAACGATCGCAGAGAAGTACTAGGGGGCAGCAAGGAGAAGCGCAACCCAAGATTAGGAGACAGATTCATCTGCATGCTCCAGTATGATGAATCAGGAGAGCTATACATGTTCTATGCTATTCTACCTGAGAGGGAGCAGCAGGAGTGATTTAGCTAGTTCATGATCTTAGTACTTGTCCTCTCTCATGTCCGTATTGTCCTGAACTTCGATGTTGGTGATGATTATGTTGAACTCGATGATATCTTTGCTTCTGTTACAAAGTGAACGTTTCTTCTTTAAGCTAGCCAGTGTTGGTGATGATTAGATAGCGGTAATGACTATGATGATTAAATAGTGGTAATTAATGACGACTACGATTATTCTTAGCTAGCTAGAGTTTATTTATTTATTAATATATGATTATGATGATGATGAGTTATATATATCATTTATGAAAAAACCGCAAATTAGTTTGAACTGGATGGATCCAAGCTAAGTGATCTATATATATATATGCCATATCCATATCCATATCAAGTATAACAACTCATTATAACGTAAAACAATCCTAAATTAAATTGATAACACAAATTTAAATGAAAAATAAAAAATAAAACAAAAACCCACCAACATTTAGTATCGGTTGGTGTTACCAACCGGTACTAAAGGGCTCCCGCCCCCCTGAGCTGGCTCGTGCCACGTGGTTGCCCATTAGCACCGGTTCGTGCTGAACCAGTACTAAAGGGGGGGGGGCCTTTAGTGCCCATACTTTAGTGCCGGTTACGGAACCGGCACTAAAGGGCCTTACGAACCGGTGCTATTGCCCAGTTCTGCACTAGTGTAGGAAGCACCAAAAATTGTGAGAATTATATATATTGATAAGGCAGAAGCATGCATATCAAAATTCAACATCATTGTTTCATGCATTCTCTTGGGTTTAAGAAGCACAAGCAACAACAAGGCACACGCATCGACAAATACTTGGACTAGTCATTCTTTTGTGGGGGGCGAAGCGCCATGTGTGATAGATCATACTAGTACGAATGCAAATGACAACATATAGGATAGGCACAAATTAATCTTACCACTTAACTACATCTCCCACGTCTAGGGGAAATACTCACATGTCCTAAGAGGGGAATCAATCACAACGAATATAAAACCCATTAAAACCATATCGATAACACCGTGAAGATCCACGATAAAATGAAATGGATAATTCAAATAGTCTTGATCTCCAGACGAGATTGAGTAGAATTACTGTTGTCCTCCCAATTGGAGTTCCTAATACAATATTGAAGATGGTGGTGGTGATGATGAAGATGAAAGGACCAAAACTAAGATGACCTCTAAAAGTTCTTCAAATCCTCTCTTCTCCTTTTTTGGGTGGTGCGGTGGCGGCTAGGGTTCTCTTCCTCGCCTGGGCCCTTCACGAAAGTTGCTTGTATAGACGTGATGGAGCTGATGGCAGTCCATACGAGCGCTAGGGTTTCTTCAGGACAGATGCCCCATTTGGCTTGATTTGCAGCAATTGTCCTTGGTTTCCTTCCATAATTAATTTTCCTGCCAAACATTGAGAAAATTTTCTTCTCTTTGAAGGGATCATCGTTAGAAATATGCAAAGAGTAATAAGAACTCCAGCGAAACCAAGCAAGAATCACTACTAAGTCATCACAAATTCTCAAGCCATCAGTGGCTAGGCAGGGCCGCCACACCCCCGCGCCCTTCCACCGCTGGAACAACCAATTCAACAACTCCGATGACATGGACGGCGAGGGGGTGCCAACGGCCAGCATTGCCAGGCATACGAGGCCACCATCCGCTACAAATTAGTATATATTTTTTTAAGTTTAATTGTATGGGCAAAATATCGTCTGAGCTATGTAAATTTTACTGAACTTATGTCCATTTGCAAGACTTATGCCGTGTTTGGAAGATACTGCGTGCGGATGTTTGACATAGCCGTTGAATGGCCTGCTTCGCATAAGTGTCCGAATACACGGACATGAACAAATATTATGTCTATTTTCGGGATCGGCGTTGCAGATAACCTTATATGGATCATGCACATTTAAAGAACTAAGGAGTGTGGGTAGCACGCACGGTGAAAAAAGGCTGATAAAATGGTCGGATGTGTCACAATGTGTATACCGTGTCGGAAGTCATTCAAACAATTTTTGATACGGTATGCAAGTTGTGACATGTCTTGCCATTTATCGACATTTTTTACCGGAAAAACTTTACAAATTGCAGAACATATGGAAAACCCAAACAACTTGACATGTTGCCTTGAATTGGTCTCACAGGGGCAAGAAAATGAAAATGGTGTTTTTTAACATCCTTGAAAAGACCTCAACTTTAGCCACAAGGTGGGCAATGCCCATAGTAGGCATCCATGCCATGCTTGAACGACTTCGAAAGCAATATGCATGTTGCGACACGTCCGGCCATTTGTCTGCCTTTTTTTAAACAAGAAAACTAAAGAAAATGCAAAATCTATCGAATAACCAAACAACTTGGTATGGAGCACCCAATTGGTAATATAATGCCATGCAATTTTTTTACAAATTCTAAAACAGTTCGGGATGTTCTTGCTTTCAAAATTTGTTCGGAATTTAAAAATGTTCCTGTTTTTATAAATAATTATACACAAATACAAAAAATGTTCAGCGAACTTCAAAAAACAGTTTTAAATTGTTGTTCCCATTTTTTATTCCAAATTTTTTATTTTTGTTCGTGTTCAATATTTTGTTCACTCTTTTTCAGAAAAGTTCGGTTTTGACATCTGAGCAAATTTCAAAATCTCGGTCATTTTTTAAAATTTTTGTACTAGAAACGCAAATGTTTGCATTTTATGAATAGATTTTGAAAAGGTAAAAAATTTAGATTTTTTTGAAAATAAAATAAAAGGGTGAGCATCTTTGAAAAAGAAAAAAGAAACATTTTATAAAAAATGAATAGATGAAAAGGAAAACAAATATTAGAAAAAGATCGGTTAGACAATGGGCCGGCCTAGCGAAACCGGGGCTTCCGTGAACTGAAGAAGAGGCAAAGTCTTAAAAAGTCAATCAGCACAAGTATTATGATGTCCTAGTGGTTAGTGTGGTTCTCTGGATGAAGAAGTCTTGAGTGCGGTTCATGTCGTCCCCAATCTTTTTTGAAGTTTAATAGAAAATCTGGCCCTAAACATACGGTGTATATGTTCCGGCAGGCAACCCATCATACATACGAAACTGGGTACGATTTGCCAAAATTCCATATTGCCCTTTATATGTTTAGTGATGGGGGCTGTAACCATGGCCCTTTCCCATCGTAATCTCACAGTCGGTACGTAGTCATGATACGAATATATACAAAGAGATTTAGAGTTAGTGACGCTCAAGATAATTAAAATAGGAATATTGATGGTGTTAAGGAAAAACCTTTTACATTTCACTTTGCTCACTGGAGGTATGGTTCCTTGTTCTTGGTAACCTTACTCACACAGTCTGTGGAGAGATGGAGATACAGTGTGGAAAAGTTATCCACAAACAACTGAGTTACTCATTCATACTCGCTTCATGTAGTAGGGTGGTTCACTTGGATTTTAATAGCTAATGGGCTCTTCCATGATCTAAATGGACTATAATGATCGTACACCACCAAGTCAAATACAGTTAAAAGATAAACTATCTCCGGGCTTGTAGCGGATCGCCCACTCCGTTAGATCAGCGGCAAATGTGGTAGTGACACCGTATTAATGTACGGCCGTATCGAGTAAAATAATTACTGGTGATGGAGGAGGCACAGTGGCTCGGGTGATCCAGAAGGCTAATGGCAGAAAAGACCCAAGTCTGGCCATCACTTCTCGAAACCATTTTAATCTCAGCATCTGTCGGAGTGACGAGGATAGAACTTCTAGCTATAGTTCATTCCACACAATGTAATGTGCTAGCCATGACCATGTTCCTGATACCTCCTATTCTCATGTGTTCCCAATTCATCAGTTCTTCTCTCACATTTTTTTTCTTAATTATGTGTGTCTCCATACATGAAGTATTATGCTAGTTTGTATCCAAATAGTTTTGTCGGGGAAGGTGCGAAGATAATGTGAAACAATGTAAGATGATATCTACTCTTGTAAGGATGTGGAGCAGTATATATAAGCGGGCAAGTATTATTGACGCACGTGAAAAGTTGGAGCATCTATTTTCTTGTGGACAAGTTGAGCAGACAACTCACCTAGGGGTACGTAGGTCAAAAAAAATGAAATATGTACTTATGTCTGGTGCATCTACAGACCAAACTAATTCGGTTCTAATATTGTTTTCTTTAGCTACTTCGTCCCTCGTGAACATCTACAGTCATGATTTTGCTTGGATGTTGCAATTACTCCTCACCTCTTACATGTTCTCCTTGATCTCCTTAACTGGCAAGGACATCATCACATTTCATGCGTGGGCGACCAGGCTTTACTTTTGTGAAGTTTAATTATGTCTAGCTACGTAGGATGCATTTTGTGAGAGCTATATAACAGCTCGAATTATGATTTATGAAGCAATATGTTAATTATTAACATATCCTAATGAACTATATATTTAAACTATCTTGTTATCTTAATTATGTAATGCTAGGTTAATATGAGTGCTTCACAAACTCATCCTAAGTGATAGTGACCTTCGGTTGTTGCTACCTTAATTTCGCATGAGATCGGTTTGTACGTTTGTGTGCATCTCTGGACTTGTCCACCTGCCTGGATGCTTGGGAGATCAGCTTGAACGTTTCGTGTGTGTCTCCCGATCTAAAGCATCGGCAAATCAAGTTGTTCAAGAATGGCGGAAAGATCTGTTGGGTAGTGCCTGCACTGTTGATATGTATGGAGGCTCTCAGTGCATGTGTGGGGTTGCGTGAGCAGCTTGTGAACGCCCTGGTTGAGTTCGTAGGGCTGCTCGATGGTTCATTTCCATCTCGCTCCTTATAGCAAGGGCAGGCAGGCTCCATCGGGATTGCGGAGAAGTCGCTCAGGTGAGTTATAATTAGAACTGAATCCAAATGGCCGCTGGATCAATTTAATACTACACATGAATTTCACGGGCACTATATATACACCACTATCATTCACTGAATAGCACTACAGGAAAAATCCATGTTTGCTAATTGTGACGTCCTTTGCCGCATTCCATATCATGGGCACTCCACGAACCTTCTCTTTGTTGAGTACAACTCTTGGCAAACCGAGGAACTCAGCAGTGTTCTCCTTTTTCTAGAAAATAAACTCAGTCACAAAACAACACTTGGCCTATACACCCTTTCTCAATAATTAAGAGAAATGTCACCGATGGCAAATGATGAACGCAAAAGAATTTGAGGTACTTGTCCTCAATGGCCACAAATACCACATGGGCCATGGACATCAAGATGGGCTTTGTGTCCTATGGCATAGCGTGTGCAATCAAGGATCAAGTGACTCCTCTACCGGCCAGAGCGATGCCGCTCTCAGAATAGCAAAAATATGATGCTTCATTCTCCCTCCATTCTGAATTACTTGTCGCACAAATGGATAAAAAATGGATGTATCTAGAACTAAAATACGTCTACATACATCCATATCTTCGAACAAAGATTCTGGATGGAGGGAGTACATCATAAAGGCACCATATTCATCCAGATCTCAAGACTAGATAGTCTCCTTTACCGCCGGGACCAACGTTGCTGAAAAAATAGCAAAAATATGCTGCCACATACATCATAAGACACCATATTCATCCAAATCTCAAGCCTGGATGAAATATGATCAGCACAATACTCTTCTGGCCCCGAAAATGAGGTATGATCAGCAAAGGCAATTGTACTACTAGAAGGACTGCGTGAATGTACTCACCTCCATCTCCAAGTTTCAAGTCCATTTGTTGCGTGACGTTTCTCTATCCTCGGCAAAAAAACCTGGTGGACGCAAGCGAAATTGTGAGCGACGTGGGTGCGTTGAAAGAAAATATCTTAGCCAACTGGCACTTAGTCCGCATGAAGAAAGAGCATGGTGGGTTCACAACATTAGGGCATCTCCAAAGCTGACATGTAAATGTCTTTGGTATAGGTCCGTCTTTAAGTCCGGACATGGTCGGTGAACATGATGCGGGTGGGAGCCATCCAATGGTAATCACGAAGTATCTGGGTGGGAGGACAAAAAGTAGGTGGGACCATGCATGTGATTGGTCAATTACATGTCCGGACTCCAGCAAAGCCCCCCATGTTTTTCTCTGGGATACCAGAATCCGTAGGTCCAAACTGCTAAGCGGACGTATACAGCTTCCCGTTGGATGACAAATGTAGCGGAGGTTTGAGGGTCCGCTCTAGAGATGCCCTCAGATGTGTCAATCTTTGTTTGTTGGGTAGTTGGATCAAATAAGGATGCCCCACCACTTTGTATATTCAGGATGAGGCAAAATTAGGAAAGATTCACTCCCAACAAGGAAAAATAAGCATAAAAGGGGACTTGAGAAGCCTGACTACTGTCCTGTTTGTGACCGTGAACCGGAAAATACTTTTCATGCTTTATGTAGGTGTCCGATAGCGCTTGATCTCTAGACATGTATGGCTAAAGTTTGGTCATTGCTGAAGTTGGAAAAGATGCAAATAATGGACAAGAATGGATTCTTTATAATTTGAAGCTGATCACTGATATTCAGAGAGGTATGCTCCTTTTCGCTTTGTGGTGTGCATTTAATTAGCAATTGAGAGATCTGATCTTCGTATTCTGCTGGAGATGGTCTCAAGCCAGGTGGTGAACATGCTAAAGGTCGATGTTGTGGATAAATGGGTATTTGCTTCATTAGCAGTAGCAGATTTAAAAAGCTTGCTTTCCCTTCATAAAACATGTATTACTCGTATTAGTCAGAGCGAAAACACTGTCAGCGTTCCCGCAAAAAAAGAAAAGAAAACACTGTCAGCGACTACTTGGCTAACCTTGCTAGGGCTGAAAAAAGAACCATCGTGTGGTTGGTTCGTGAACTTATGCAAAGTAGATTGTAAAGAGGATGTTGATTGAGTAATGCTAGTTTATACCCGCAAAAAAAAAAAGATTTGGAAAGATATTGTAGATAAAAAATATATTAGCCTTTTTTAGTTACTGGGCCTGAATGGGCCTCGTGTAGGATGTCCCTTGGCTCTATCTCTATATTCGCCCGTGACAGCCTGACAGGTTCCTCTACTGAAACCTAATCTTACATCAAAAAAAAAAAACTGAAACCTAATCGAGTCGCTGGAATCCAGAACCGGCCGCAAGCCTGGAGCGGCGGCGATGAAGCGTCCCCGCTGGTGCGCTGTCCCTCCGCCGGCGACGGCCCAACAACGTCCTACGACGAGGAGGACAGGTGAGCCACTCGCCCGCCGTCATCCTCTTCCAAGTTCCATCACAGAATCAGCAGGGAAAACTTGATCAGAGAAACGAAACCCTATATTTGTTGCAACACATTCCCGTTGTTGAGAGAAATAGGGTGATTTCAGGGGAAAACGGGTTTGGATCCAAATGATATGCTCCCTCGTCGATTTAGGTTACGGTTTGGATATGGGTTACTGGTATTTTGGTTGCGGTTTGTTTTGTTTCCCCCTATGCATGCCCTCTCGCTTGTCATCCATGGCTGGAAGATTCCAGTGTATGGCCTGGAACAGTTGAGAGCATTGGATACAACTGTTGGGCATTAGCTGGGGGTTTAGGGCTTGTCGGTGGTACGTAGCCACGAGCGGACAGATTCTTGAAAATCAGGTGGCTCAAGGCCTAGGAATGGAGAAGGGGCTGAGAGGTGGAAGTCCAATGTGGAAGATGACATGTAAAACGGACCATATTTTTGTTATGATGGCCCTCCCCTTATCCCCTAGTAGCCCAGATGATGTGATCTGAATTCTGTACATTTTTCTATTTGTAATAATCATGTTTGCTTCTGATAATTTTACTTCTCGTTTGCAGCTGACAAAGTGATGCTGCTGCTGTTTGAGACGCCCTCTGGATTTGCAGTTTTCAATTTTTTTGCGACGCTCATTGAACAACCAAATGCCCTGGAGGTACCTATGGTCTACCCTCTTAATTAGTGATTGATGTGCTTGCTTGCGCTTATCGTTTATCTTACTATCTTATTTTCTGTTTTATCCCCGTTTCCTCCAGAAAATATGGACTAACTTCACTAAGATTGAGAAGGTCAAGAAAGTTAGTGACCCTCCTTTTCTTCCGTCCCATAATTGTGATTGTTATTTCCTTATGTTCCTTGGTGCCATCTTTTTGCGGGGAATATTTCCAATCTCCCCAACTTGTTTGGGACTAAAGGCTTTGTTGTTGTTGTTGAATATTTCCAATCTATTCATCAATTGTCATGGTAGCAGAAAAAACAGCAAAGGTAAAAATTACATCTAGGTCCATAAACCACCTAGCAACGACTACAAGCACTAGAACAACAACTGCCATAGTTGAAGAGAAGCATAGTTCGGAAGGATCCCACCCGTGGACGCACGAACGTAGACGAATGAAGATCGGATCAACACAAGCCAAACGCCAACCGAATCCCGCAAGGTCCACAGGAGACAAACCTCCACACACACCATCCAACGACGTTAGAACCATCACTGGTACGGTGCTAGGTGGGGAGAAGCTTATTCCATCTGCAGGGAGCCGGCCATGTCTCCCTGACTAAGACACAAACCCTAGTGAAACTGAAAGAAACATTTAAAAGCATAGCCCTCCTGGCGGCAAGGATGCGCCTCCATGGCCCTAATTAAGGGAACAGGAGATGAGGCAGACCAGCAGAGGCGCGGCGGGAGGGAGCGGAAACCCTAGGTTGGGTGCCCTGTGCTCTTAGGAGCAAAGGGGTGTGTAACCTGTGGACATGGTGCCAAATCAATCATAGTAGTTATTTTTTTTCTTGCATTGCAGAACGTAAACACACTATTGATTACTTTCTAAATAATTAAGTGGCTACCTAAAATTTCCTCCATAAATTTGTATGTAAAACATGTAGCCTGCGCTTGACTGCATGTACGCATGCCCCAAAACAAGTTATGCACCAAATTCAAATGTAACTGCTAGCAAGGTTGATTTGTAGTACTTGATATGCTGCTACTACTATAAAGCAACACTGTGATCAGTTGTCAAGGTTTTTAAAATCATATTAGTATATATGTCAACTTAATCTGAACTACAGCAGTATTCCATGAAGGACTTGACCATGGTGGGTATATCTTTACTATTGGGATACATATTGAATCAGAATCAACCTATTTGATTAATTGTTTCTTTGGCCCCTTAACATGCTCATCCTTGTATACTTCTTTATCAGGTTGTTTGGTTGAGACAGTTTCAAATTATTGAGGACAGTTCTAGCGCCATTAATCAAAGCACTGGTGTTAATGGAGTTCTTACTGAGATGATCATGAAGTATCACTGCCCTGGGCAGAAAATGGCTGTTGGAGAGCTTGGATATAAAAAAATTATTGAAGAAAGATTGGTGAGTATAAGCTCCACTGGTTTGCATTTACTTTGTAAGGAATTAATCACAATTTTTGCTGTGAATTTTTCCAGAAAATAGCCCGCGTGTATGACACAACTGTGATGGAGTTAATGTGGGGCATACAGAATCGTATGAGACAATTGGTGCCTAGAGAAAAGGCGTATCTGCATGAATCTCAACTGCTCCCAATGAGTCAAGGACTACAAAATGTCTTGAGTCGTTATGATTTTAATTACTTCAACCCAGACATGGTGAGCTAACTAGTTCACATGCTTTCCTTTTCCTTTATAGGGCCATGACATTTAGCGTGACACTGTATGATAGTTTCTGCGTTGTACATTTGGAGTCCTTCATTTTCACACCATATCCTTTCCATATTTGCTTTAGTGATGAAGCAATTCTCTTTCTATCCAGCTCAACGAGAGAATTCTTATTATGGCTTATGCCTTGTTTGAGTGTGACTCATTTGAGAACGAGAAGTCTGGAGACTTGCACCATGCAGCTTCTGTCATTAAAGATGTGTCTGGCATCGACACTGATGCTTGGGACTTACTAAAAATTGCAACAGCTGTGAAGAGGATATGGTGCCCTAAAGAAGCTAGCAATTCTTGTGAGGTAAATTGTATGTATTATTTTGTGAATGTGTTCCAAGCTGCAACATCTGTACATTTATAGGCATATTTGCGACTTCTAAATGTGCAAATATCTCTCTCTTAGTTTTCAGAACACGAGGTAAAGAGGTTGGTCAATGATGCCGATAAATATGAAGTTAAGCTGGATAAGGATGCTTGCTTGAAAGTCTCCAGACAAATGATAACAGTTTTTCATTTTAGGAATGATAAGAAAATACTATTGAAAAAATATATTGCGCAAGCTCTGGACGCATATGAAGCTGAATAAACGGAACTGCCAGAGAAGCACAAGCCCATAGCTTGATGAACGTGGTGCAGCTATGTAATTTGTTCTCTCCAAGAAGTACATACTAAGCTTGGTTGACTTTATTATGTATCTTTCGCAAGCTACTCTTATCTGGCATGCTCAATAGTACTTTTCCCAGGATTGTATTGCTTGGCTATTAACAATACCGAAGGGCAAATTAATGTTAAGCAATTATGTTCAATTGGCTACTATAATTCTGCTTATATGTCATTTTTTCGCTTTCAATGGAATATTGGTCAATGTAACATTATGTCCAAGTAGGTGTGATGTGTGAATGTTCAGTTTCATTGTATTTACTCCTTCTCGGAATTATACCATGAGGGAAAGTGAGTTTCTATCTACAGTTCTACACTGGCGAGGGAGATCAGAATTAGCAATTGATTACAAACAAAAGATATGGGCTCGTTTGAGTAAAAAAAGGAGATCTGTTCAACTTCTATAATCCAATATATGTTCGAATCTTAAAAAGAAAATCCAGATAATGTTTCCTACCCTAAATTTTCTTGTCTTTTTGGAATGTGAAGGATAAGTGGATTGAGTCAAAAGATAAAGCTAACCATAGCAAAGAAAGTAGTAATACAAAGGATTAGAAAAATGAAATATTTATCATGAAAAGAACCCGTCAGGATCAACCTCGATTGCTGAGCATGACCTTCCAGTGCACATAGTGGCATCCCTCTTAACTGCCTTGTAAGATCCATGGTGGCAACAATGCCTTTTACTCACATCCCCCACCCATGATATAAAACACAAGTAGCCTATGTAACATGATTCAGTCTGTCACTCAAAATTGTTCATATCATATCCGTAGTGATACGCCTTATTACATCCATTGTGGCAACAACGTCATTAGCCCACATCACCGATAGTGGCGTGGCCTTCCACCACCACCACCTTTGATATCAACCAAGACTAACATGTGCAATATGATTATGTTTGTCAGTCGTTGTAGCCGCCACACAGATCTCAAACTTGGTGGTACGAGAGGAGCACATCAGCGGTTCATTGTGTCTCGAGAAGATGCACGGTTGTGGCGCCGACGACGCGGGCGGAGCTGAAGGACTAGCTCGATCAGGAGCACAACACCGACAACCATGACACGAGCGGGGTGGATGTGTTGGTGCAATTGGTTCGGAGATGAGGCGGGGACCGGGTTGGGGGGTTCTATCCAGATGAGGGGCGGCGAGATCACGAGGAGAGAGAAAAGAAAGTTTATTTTGATAGACTAGGGACAGGATTGAGATAGGAGTGACAAAGAGAGTTGGATTGGATTGGATCCCGTTGGCACACTGCCAGAATGTTGCTCCAACAAGTGATTCCGTTACACACATAAGGTTCCTTGCGCACAATTCGTTGCCACGTGAAACATTGTGGGACTATTTGAAAAGCGTCGTCCTCTACAGGGAATCAATGTGTTGTAGACTGCTAAAAGATGGCAAAAAGGTGGAGCTTTATTTCTCTCTTGTCCTCTTGAAGAAGGCATTTTTCTTCTGCCCCAACGTCTGCCCTTCCGATTGCCACATCGTTTACCGTTTCCATCACGCACCTTAGATGTGCCGGGATCACCACTCTGGCCCTTCTTATTGGAGAGCTAGTTGTCCTCACCAGCGCAAAATCTGCTCATCATTTGAGTGAGAGAGGCCATAGTCCTCAACTTTGAATGCACAAAGTCTCTCAATAGCTACTCATCACTGATATTTTTTCGGAATGTGGCAAGGGCTTCCACTTCGCTGCAATCAACCATCTGGTTTTTCTTCGTAAGGGAGCGATTCCAGAACTAGCGTACGGACTTGCCAGGCTTCTGCACTACCAGTGCCAAGTCATTGGCATCTAGGGGCTTGACACAGGTGCCCTAGGGGTTTTACAGAAATTGGGCTTCTGGTCTCCTATGTGCTAATTGAGTTCAGCGGCAGGGTATGCAACTAGTGCTAGGCTGAGCCCTTGAGCTTTAGTAGCAGGTACTTGATGCTATATGGAAGGGAAGGGTGTAGTCCTCGATCTATCGTAGGGGTCTGTTGATCTGTCGTATAGTTTGATGTTTACTGGCTTGAAGCCTGATGGAAAATCATGCTCCATCCCTCGTTTGTGAAACAAACTTGGTGGGCTCCACCTCATATGCGGGCGATGGCGTGGCGCACATTAGACATCCCTATGTCCTCGTACTTTGTGTAGTCATGGGGGGGGGGGGGTTCTAGTATTTTGCCAGCCAAGCAAAGCATCCGGCCTGACCAGGAGGAGGACAATTATGCTGGATGATCTGATATAAGTTTCGAGAAACAAAGATTTCTGATTGGGTAGATTGTTTCCCCCAGATTCGGTTGTTAACGCATACTATAGACTGCCATTATCATCGTTAGTGGCGCGCCTGCTAGTGCCTTCCCTTCGTCTATCAAAGCGGGGAGGTTGGGTTTTGCTACGTAGACCCGTGCCCACTGATGCTTAGATATTGTGCTTTCCTCGGCAGCTTCGTCGATATCCTTCATAAGGTTTCAATAATAGCTACGCGGTGCTGCATTCCTAGTCGCCTGCCTCATCTTGGTCTTGTTGTTCCTACATATCTGCCTCTTCTCAGGTTTTATTCTGTTGTCCCTACGGACCAGCCTTATCCTTATATCATCATGGCCGAGTTACCCAGGGTCTCATTCAGAGGTCATTGTCCTCAGGACCCATGCTACTGCATAGGTCATCGAATTCATAACTGTTGTCATTATGGCCGTTATCTCCATTGTCATTATCATCACCATTGGCTTCGTTGCCACTGCCGCCGACTCCATTGTCGCTGCCGACATTGCCATTAGAGTCATTTGGGTCATCTCTATCATTGCCTCTCTGGGGTGTCCACCATGTAGATGTCATTTTTTTGCGGGATCACCATTGGGGTCATTTGGGTCATCCGTGTCATTGCCTCTCATAGGTGGAGGTTGCCTTCCACTTGACCGTGGGTGCGTTGGGGTCTGGCTGGCTGCTCGAGGATTCTTCTGAGTCCTCGTCTGCATAGTCGAATTCCTAGGAGCCGCTCTATAGGACCCTCGGTTAGGTCCTCGATATTGGCTACTAGGTGGGTGTTGGGTGGGTCAAAAGTTCCGACCTTCCTCACGGACTTCCAGATCCGATCATAGATGGATGGTTGCTCGTCGAAAATAGCAAGCCTCTGAATTCGATCTAACATATCGTATAAGGAAGTTTTGTTGTAGTCCTCTGGAGCCTAGTCTAATGTCAGGACAAGAGGAAGTTCACCTGAGATCTACTCTGACGTGGATCTGAGGTACGTTTGTGGGGCCAAGTCTAGCGCCTGGGGCGCAAGCGTGTTCTTCAACACAGAGTTCGTCTCCGGATCTAGTGTAGGTTTCTTCTCCTTCTTCTGGGCCCGATCCGACATTGCCGCAGAGAAGGGCCTATCTTTTTGTTCCTCGATCTGGTTTGACACCCAACTTGAGAGGTTCAACTCACCACAGGAATCCACAGTATACTCCAAGTTGGCAAATCTCATGATCTGACCGGGAGTGAGGATCTCGACCTGGCCAAGGTGGTCAACTGAGTCAGCGAGAAGCATGATGCTTCAAATAAGGAAAAACCATTGTAGTCTAGAAGTCACGCGAGAACCGATGTGCTCACTTGGGTTGATTCCCATCGGACGCTTTCGGCTATCGGATGGGACATGTATGGGCCACCTATCACCGATTTGATTCAGGCGAATCTCTCATAGGGGGTCCCGAGCTGGTAGCATAAGTATGCTGGTAACAAGGCACATGAGTTTTTACCGGGGTTCGGGCTCTCTCGAAGAGATAATACCCTATGACCTGCTATGTTTATAATGAGGTGGATGGAGTACAGTGTACAAGTGTTCTTACCACGAGATTCTATGGGCTTTTGCATGCCCTACCCCTTGGTTCATTTATGTAAGGATATCGTGGTGTAGAGGATTGGCCGGCCTTGGAGTACATGTCAAGCCTTCTGGAACCTTCCTTGTACACGTCGTGGCTCTTCCATTCATGGCCCACTAATGAACCACCATGGGTATCCTCGGCCCCGCCCACCTGGCCAGGAGTCGATGTGGTGAGCACACCCTGGTCCTGGACACCATCAGTTAGGAGGGCTAGAGGCGGAAATTTAGGGGTGTGGCTGCAAGATAGCAAGGGGGGGCCTAGGGAGTGGTAGGCTCTCTCCATGGGGAGGGAGGGGGGGGGGTCCTTGTATTCGAGAGGGGGCATATATTTAGAAAATATCTCCCTGACCTCACTCCGTTTGGCATATATTTAGAAAATATCTCCATTCATTTAATAAACAAAGCGTTTTGCATACATGTGATACTTCGGCTTCTGCAAATGTTGAGAAATAATTTGGGTGCCTCCTCACAACAAGGTCGTGTCCGATCGTACTTAGTTAAGTCTCGATCATGAACAACTGTAGAGACAAGGGGTTTACTTATAAAATATGTGGTTATTTATTTAATTATAAATCAATTTTTTAATAGGGAAAAGATCTAGTCCGTTCTTTTCTGCTTGATTAATAGATCGAGAAATACAGAGTTTTCCATTGAAAAGAATAAATTACTCGACTAGCGAAAATGCCGAATAACCAAGCAACTGCTCCAACAGAGAGAATGAATAAATACTTTTTATCATAAGAGAAATCAGAATCTATTTTACTACGCTATACTACTTGAGAATTCTATTTGTTATATTTATATATATCTGAACTTGAGAACTCTATTTGTTGGCAGGCCAAAATGGGCCGGCATCCACCTCCTAAAACCTTACACAATCGATGAGTTGGCCCAGAAGCCATACGCTACCTACGACGGGACAGCACCGCGCATCTGGTGGCTTATATATTTTGAGTTTCCCCCCATCGCCCATCTCTCCCTCCCTCACCTCACTCCGTCTGAGCGCCGTCGTCCACTGCTTGGCGGCAGATCATCGCGGCGCGGCGGCGGACCTTCCTCAACCCGGCCGGTGAGTTGTTCACTTCACCCCCGTCCCCGTCCGGTTCCCTTCCTCCACGCCCAGCTCCGTCCGCCACCCCCTTGGGACTCCCTGTCTCCTAGTTCTAGCGGCGGCCAAATCCAATCATTCATGGTAGAATTCGCCTAGGGTTGCTTCAACAAGCCCTAGTCTCCGTGGGTCTCAAGATCTGTGCGGCGTTTTTCACTCGTTTTGGGTTTGTATTCTTCTTCGTGATTCCCTGCAGCCTGCAGCGGTGGTTCATGGATCCGTTCTCAAGTTGGGTTTACAAGAGGGAGGCGTGGCATCTAGGATTTTGATCCTTTACTCATGCTAGATCAGGTACCTTGTACATTCGGTTGAGATGTGCTGATGGTCCAGTTTCGAGATGGTTTCGTGTATAGATTGTGCTGATGGTGCTGCGTGCTGGTGTACTTGATTGTAATCCAGAACAAGTCTTGGCAGCAGTAGATCTGACTTCTAACACATGTGTATGAATCGCTCTTAGGCTTCCTAATTACATAGTATGAAGCACAGATTGTATTGGTAATGGAAATGAATGTACTATACTGGCTTTTAAAACGAGATAGTTTGAAGATGCAAAGTTAGCTATCACTGTTTTATAAGTTCTTACACCAACAAATGTTGATTATACCATGTCTACTTTCTGTAGGTGCTGAGATCCCTATTCGGCGCTAGCTCCACAAGAAGACTTCTTCATTTTTTCTTCTAATAATACTGTTTCTTGCTGCCATCCGATGGAAAAAGGAAATAATTCTGCCTCCGCTGAGGACTTTACTGAGACTCGGAACTCTAGCCAGAACCTTGAGGTCAGGATTCTTCATTCTAGACCCGCGAAGAAGCCACCTGCCCACCCAGTGGATACTGTAATGTAATATGATCGGGCTGCTAAAGTGCACACCTCGATTGATCTCATTGATTGGTATATATACAGGGTTACAAAACTTGTATCGCAAGTTCATCAAGTCGGTTTTAACCTTATATGGTAACCAACTATACAGGATCAATTACAACACGTGGTCGATCCGGTTGGGGATACGTAGAATCATCTAACACGCCCCCGCAGTCTGAACGTGGAGACATGCCGTCGCCGATGTGAAGACTGGATCGAAACTCGAGGAACAATGGTGTCGGCAATCCTTTAGTAAATATGTCCGCAAACTGTGATGACGCTGGAACATGTAGTACACGCAGGGCTCCAATAGCAACTTTCTCGCGAACAAAATGTATATCCAGCTCAATGTGTTTAGTACGGCGATGTTGCACTGGGTTTGCGGACATGTATACTGCAGATATGTTGTCACAGTAGACGACGGTGGCACTGTCAAGCGGGCAATTTAGTTCAAGTAACAAATGACGCAGCCAACAAGTCTCGGCTACGGCTGTAGCAACTGCTCGATATTCAGCTTCGGCACTGCTGCGAGAAACTGTCGGCTGTCGGCGAGAAGACCATGAGACTAGATTGTCTCCCAAAAATACACAGAAACCGGACGTAGAGCGGCGAGTATCCGGACATCCAGCCCAATCAGCATCCGAATAGGCAACAAGAGTGTGTGAAGAGGAGGAATGAAGAATGAGACCAAGATCAAGTGTTCCTTTAAGATAACGAAGAATACGTCTGATTAGAAGAAGATGTGGTTCTCGAGGATCATGCATGTGAAGACATACTTGATGGACGGCATATGAAATTTCTGGTCGGGTAAGAGTGATATACTGGAGTGCCCCAGCAAGACTACGATACTGAGAAGGATCAGAGACCGGTGCACCGGCAGAAGCAGAAAGTTTGGATTTGGTGTCTATAGGTGTTGGAGAAGGATTACAGTCAATCATGCCAGCACGACGGAGAACATCAATGATGTACTGACGTTGAGATAAATGAATAGTGGAGGGAGTGCGGGTGACGGAGATGCCAAGAAAATGATGAAGAGGACCAAGATCTTTCATGGAGAATTCATGGCTAAGTTGAACAATTATTTGATGAAGAGTGGTTTGAGAAGAAGCAGTAAGAATAATATCATCTACATAAAGGAGAAGATAGGCAGTGGCCGTGCCATGATGTAAGACAAAAAGAGATGCATCGGACTTAGATTCAATAAATCCAATGGAACGAGCATAGGTGGCAAAGCGTTGGAACCATGCGCGGGGAGCCTGTTTGAGACCATAGAGAGACTTTTGAAGACGACAGACATGTGTAGGAAAGCGAGCACCGATAAATCCAGATGGTTGCTGACTATAGACTTCTTCATTGAGATTTCCATGCAAGAAAGCATTTTTTACATCTAGTTGATGAATTGGCCAAGATTTAGAAAGCGCGAGAGAAAGAACAACACGTATGGTGGCAGGTTTGACAACAGGGCTGAAGGTTTCGTCGTAGTCAATGCCGGGTTGTTGTGTAAATCCGCGCACTACCCAACGAGCCTTATGACGAGTAAGAGATCCATCGGAGTTATATTTGTGGCGAAATATCCATTTGCCACTAACAATGTTAGCACCCAAAGGGGGAGGAACAAGAGTCCAAGTGCCATTTGTCATGAGAGCATCATATTTGTCTTGCATGGCTTGATGCCATGAAGGATCACGAAGAGCAACAAGATAATTATGTGGAAGAGGGGAGCCAACCGTGGTGGAAAGATTAAGACGATCAATGGGACCGGGTAGCTTACCGGTTGTGCGACGAGTGCGATGTATAGGAGGTGGTGGTGGCAGGGTAGGGATAGGAGAAGGGGTTGGTGAGTTATTGGGAGTGTGTAATACGGAGGCGGTAGGAGAAATAGGAGAGGATGGTTCGGGTGGGGGCGCTGCCGCGGCAGGAATAGTGGAGGTGTTCTTTGCCACGGCAGATGGGTCGGCTGCTGCTGTAGGGAATGGAGGAGTTTTGGTTGTCGTGGTATGAATTGGGTCAATGATTAGAGGATCGAATATGTCATGGTGAGGTGGGTTGGGAGGGCTAGGTGTTGGAGCATATGGGAAGGTGTTCTCATCAAATGTAACGTGACGGGAGATGATGATTCGCCGGCTTTCAAGATCAAGACATCGGTAACCACGATGCCGAGAAGGATAGCTGAGAAATAAGCAACGAGTGACACGAGGAGCTAATTTATGTGGTGTGGTGGATGAGGTGTTGGGATAACAAAGGCATCCAAACACACGGAAATCATGATACCGAGGATGATGACCGTGGAGGAGAAAGAAGGGTGTACTAAGGTTAGATGAATTGGTTGGTCTAATGTTAATGAGATAGGTGGCAGTGTGTAGAGCTTCAGCCCAAAAAGAAGAAGGAAGAGAGGCTTGAAATAGTAAGGTACGAACAACATCATTGGTTGTACGAATAGCTCGCTCGGCCTTGCCGTTTTGTTGAGATGTGTAGGGGCAGGAAAAACGGAATAGAATGCCATGGCTACCGCAGAAAACATCTAATTTAGTATTGTCAAATTCTCTGCCATTATCACATTGGATGGATTGAATAGTGAGATTAAATTGTGTAGAGGCATAAGCATGAAAGGAGACAAATGTGTTATACACATCGGATTTTTTTCGAAGAGGAAAGCTCCAAAAATATTGAGTGAAATCATCGACAATTATTAAGTAATAGCAATAGCCAGATGAGCTGGGTACAGGGGATGTCCAAAGATCACAATGTAGACGCTCAAACGGACGAATAGTATAGGACTGTGATGGAAAAAACGGTGACCTAACATGTTTTCCTAATTGACAAGCATGACATAAAGTAGAGCCGGCTTTATTGTAGGGGATGTGCAGAAGTTGATGAAGACGCGACATGGTGTGGGAGCCGGGGTGACCTAGGCGACGATGCCAAATATCCGAAGGAGATGTGGTGACATGGGCTTCATGGCTGGCTTGGCAGACTGGATAGAGGGGACCGGAGCTATTGCATCGAAGAATCACGATCCCGGTGAGAAGATCCATCACAGAGAAACCATAAGGGTCAAATTCGACGGAACAAGAGTTGTCAGTGGTGAATTGACGAACAGAGACAAGATTTTTGATAATTTGTGGAACGATGAGAATTTTGCGTAAATAAAGAGGAATAGATGTGCTAGTTAGAGAGTAGGAACCAATATGTGTAATGGGTAGAGTAGCACCGTTACCAACAGTGACAGATTGAGAAGCAGATGGTATTAGAGAGTCGAAGTTACCATGATCGGATGCCATGTGGGAGGATGCACCAGAGTCCATATACCACTCATGTGTGCCAGGAATCTGCATGTTGTTGAGAGCCGCTAGGAGCGCAGGGTCGACCGCCGAGCTTGATGAAGGTGACTGCAGCATGTTGGAGTTGTTGTTGGCATGGCTGTACGCAGTGTAAGCTTGAGGAGCAGTGTTGGGGCGAGGACCAAGTAGACCTGGAGCAGGAGCCTGCCACGGACGTGACTGCCAGGAAGAGAAGGGCTGCTGCCATGGAGCCTGTGTGTGTTGTTGCTGAAGATATGCCCTCGTCGGAGCACCCGTCCATGGGTTGAACTGCCACGGATTGTCGCGGCCGCGGCCACGTCCACTGCGTCCGCCATGTCCACGGCCACTGCCGCGGTTGAAGGTGGAGCCCGTTCCGCGCCCTCTAGAGCCGACGCCCCCGGAGCTGATAGGGAGAGGAGCACGTTCACCGCCAGCGCTCGGGATGATGCTGTTCCCGCTAGCCCAAAGGGCAGTGGATGCCGCGTTCTTGGCATCAGTTTTCTTCTGGCTCTCTTCAAGGATCAACGCCGAGCGGGTCTGCAGGAACGAGGGGAAGGGCACCTGGAACGGAAGAAACAAGAGGAGGTGGGCGAAACTGTCGTTGAGGCCACGCAGGAGGGTGAGGACGAGTGTTTCATCACTGATCGTCTGGCCAACATCCACGAGAGAATCAGCAAGGGACTTGAGCTTTGTGCAGTAGTCACCGACGGTCATATCGCCTTGCAGGGTGTTCCTGAACTCCGCTTCCAGCTGGATTGCCCGGTGCTTTTTATTGTCGCAGAAGAGATTCTCGATGGCGTCCCAGATCGTGCGCGCGGTGGAGCCGGGGCGCATGACGATGCCGAAGAGGTCGATGGAGATAGAGCCATAGATCCAAGAGAGAACCGTGTAGTCGTCGCGGCCCCAATCCGAGGCCGGCGAAGTGTCGGAGGGAGTAGCGCCGGCATCGCTGATGACATGAGCTGTAAGGCCATAGCGGCCAAGGGCGACGAGGAACAGCTCGCGCCAGTTGGTGTAGTTGGAGGCGGTCAGGTCGAGGGTGATGGGTACATGAAGTTTGATGGATGTGGCATAGGTGGAAGGGCTGGGCGTGGAGGCTGTTGGGGAGGTTGCGGGAGCTTTGCCCATCTCGGCGGCGCGACGATCAAGTTCTTCCTGGCGAGTCTGCAGGAGAGACTCGCGTTCCTTCAACTCGGCCTCGAGCTTCTTGAGATCGTCGGTTGTCATGGTGCAGGTAGAAGGCTAGGTTGGGATTCGATTGGAGAGGCTTGTGTGTATTAGGATTTCAAAAGGAGGGAGGATACGGCTGGTGTCTGATACCATGTAATGTAATATGATCGGGCTGCTAAAGTGCACACCTCGATTGATCTCATTGATTGGTATATATACAGGGTTACAAAACTTGTATCGCAAGTTCATCAAGTCGGTTTTAACCTTATATGGTAACCAACTATACAGGATCAATTACAACACGTGGTCGATCCGGTTGGGGATACGTAGAATCATCTAACAGATACTCTAGTGAAACCAACTGCTAAAAGAATAAGAAGGAAAAGACCCACAGAGAGTGGTCCCGAACATGAGTTGTCGAAAATTCGTAAGCAAATTAAATACTGTTTCAGTCGGATAAGCTATCAACAGACTTTTCTTGAAGCATATACACGTAAAGGCTGGAAAAATCAAAGGTTCGCCACCTCTCTGTTCATGCATTTGATTTGATTTGCTGGCGACTTCTCCTGAACTCACCTTTGTGTGTGGCTAAACTTTCATTCATTGTTAATCCTTGCATTCCATTCTTTAAGGTGTTTTAGTTGGAAAAACTTCGAACTGGAAGTCACATTTATCGTTTTGTCACCCTTCTGCAGCTACATATATCAAAACGTATCTGCCTCCCATCTATCACACGATAAAATGGCTTTAAGGATAACAATATTTACTTTTAGTTGAACTATTGCATTCTTCTTATTGTCTTAGACTCCTAAGCGTATTTGGCAAAGTTGCTTCTGGAAACAATTATAGTTCTTTCCTTTGTATATATGTTTGCACATGGACACGATTTATTGAAATGTGAAGACCTGCTGCAACTAACTCGGCTCACTGCTAGTGTATTAATTTGGAACAGGCGCAGAAGTACAATTAAATGGTATTGTTTTAGTATAAAAGTGACAGGCTTACCATCTGTGCATTTTGTGTTAGAAATACAGTCACGAGTCATGAGGTCAACATTGCGCTGTGAATGTAATGTATTACAGGATTTATCATTTTATCTCTGCTGATGTCTTTATGTCTTCAGATTTTACATTTCATTCATGTACATTTAAATCTCAAATTGGGCCAGTTGTAATCAATGATTTAGGGTTGAAATAAAACTACTAGAACAATAGCACTAGCCCCTGTGGCATTCAAACTAAGAAACAACCGAGGAACATACCTTGCGAGCCCAAAGCTCGAAGGCGGGTGGCGGGCTGTGCGCACAGCCGGCCGCGCGCTACTAGCCACTTGGATGACACCAGGTTCCAGTTTAGTATTCAACTAAATCAATGTTCTTATTTGGCTGGTTATTTCATCAATGGCGCATGAGCATGCTTTCTTTTTTTGGGTCACATTCATGGTCAATAACACAGCTTCTTGGACGTTCTTACTTTGGGTTCCTTGCAGCGTTACTTGCAGTTTAGAAATTTCATTCACCCAGACATAAACATGCAGTGTGGAAAAGATAAGGCCCGAGAAGGATCTTGAACGGGCCAAGAAGGATATCATGCGGTACAAACTAAAAATACGAGAAGCTTTCCAGAATCTTGATCATCTTCTAACTGTGGGGAAGCCCGAGGAATGTTTGCTTGATTCTGAAGGAAATATATCTTCGGATGATGTATGCAACACATTTTTCTTTTCCAGTGTTCTGTTCTGTTATGCTTAATATTTTAATCAGTGACCATGCTTTCCATCTTGCAGATTTTTTGTGCCACTTGTAGTTTAAAAGAAGATACATTGGATAATGACATCATTCTCTGTGATGGAGCCTGCAAAAGAGGGTTCCACCAGAATTGTCTAAACCCTCCTTTACTGACTAAAGATAGTAATATTTATTTTCCGATTCCTATGCTATTCAAGGTGCTGTTATTTCTGTTGTTAAATCATACATGTGATCATTGCCTTTGTAGTCCCCGAGGGAGAGGAAAAATGGCATTGCCCTGCATGTGTTTGCAAGATAGACTGTATAGAATCAATAAATAAATTCCGAGGGACATCAGATCTTTCAATTAGTGACTCTTGGCAGGTAACATTTTCACTGTTAAGAATACTTCACTGATTCAAGGCAAATAAATTTGAACAATATTTCACCATGATAGTACATTATTTTTGCAGAAAGTTTTTTCTGAGGCTGCTGCCATGGCACACGGGCCTATGCAAAGTGATGTACCTGATCTTCCATCGGACGATTCAGAAGATGATGACTTCGACCCCAATATATCCGAAGAACATGTGGCTTGTCATGTGGAAGGATCATCAGAAGAGGATGGGGATGAAGGTTCATACTCTGATGACTCCAATTCCATCACCTCTTCTGACAATTTAGAACATCTGAAGGAGGGAGAGAAAGTTGATGACCTTGGATTACCTTCTGATGACTCGGAGGACGATGACTATGATCCAGCAGGGCCAGATTCTGATGAAGATATCAAAGAGAAGCAAGATGAGTCAGACTTCACATCGGACTCTGATGATTTCTGTGCTGACATTGTGAAGTCTTGTCATATGGAGGAAGTTTCGTCTGGTCATAAGGCTGGAGATCATACTAATGACTTGGAAGGGGCCCCTGTTGGACCTAACACATCAATGTCACATCTCACAACCAAGGACATTGAGATCGACCAGGATGCGATTTTACCATCAAGGAGACGGCAGGTTAAACCATTGGACTACAAAAAACTTTATGATGTAAGCTCAACTTGCATGCATTACTTCATTCATTAAATATAGTCAAATCCAATTGTTCCACTGAAGATTGAAAAAACATTTATGGGGGTGATTAACATGATTATAATGTGATGACCGTAATAGAACATGCATGACTACTTTGATAATTTGGGAATAGATGCGTAGCTGGTCTTGTATTTCTTGATTTTTCGTTATTCTGTTTAGAACACAAAATTGAAGTGATGCTGACCATTACCTCAAGTACCACTGTTGAGTAGAAATTACTAATTCAACTGTTAATCAGAATGTGTTCTACTGGGTTCTGAACATGACATGTTTCTTTTTTTTCTTTTGTGGATGAACCTGACATGTTTCTTCTTCATGCTGAAACCAAAAGGATGCTTATGGGGAAGCACCATCTGATTCAAGCGATGGTGAAGACTGGTCTGGGAAGAGCACACTCAAAGAAGACAGTGAAGAAGAAAATGAAGTGGATTCATTTGTACACAAAAGCTCCGGGAGAACGCGAGATGTGCATCGTGACGGTTTTCATGGTTTTGTAAATGATCAACACTCCAGGGGGCTGACCTCTGGTCCTGAAGTGGACCATGTTGTTTTACCTGTTTCAGCGAGACAGCACATTCAGTCTCCGGAAAGCGAAAAACTCTACGCTGTAAGCTCCCAACTTGCCTGTGTGCATATTTTAGCACCTTTTATGATAATTGTTTTTGTCCACCATGAAAGCTTATCGTATCTTTGTTTGCCTTGATGTCAACTGGGTGAATCATTACTTTATTTAGAAAATCAAAAAGCCATCATGGGAATGCTCAAAATCATGCCTAATAGTACAGCCAACTGGTGGCTCTATGGTGTTCCCATGTCTTTTATATTAACCTGTCTTCATATTTGTTGTACTTTCCTAAGAGCACATGCTGTGGCAAGCTCTTGCATGAGATCATACGTCCAATAATTTTTCATTTTTCTCTCCTCTACATAGGTAAAATTGCCATATAAGCCGGGTATACGCCTGCTATTATACTAGCTCTTAGACGTACATGGATATCATGATAATATAGTACCAGATACGTAGCTTGGCTGCTATGTCTTCAGTTTAGTTATTTTGTTTAGCATTTGAGCTGATACTAAACTAATGCTCTAAATTTTTTGTTTACTACTCCCTCTGCCTCAAGTGTTATGTACACTTTTGTGATGATGTGCACATACATGTGTATTTCACACACTTATAAACATAAAATATTTCTTCTTCATGTTGAAACCAAAAGCAGCACTACTAGGAAAAGGGCTATAGATGATATGGCCACTAATGGCACACCAGACATGTGGTGCGCCACTACTATATAGCAGTGGCGCACCATGTGTTGGTGAGCCATTAGTGTCACCACACCCATGGTGTGCCACTACTAACATTTTTTTTAATTTTTCCAAAAATACTAATGGCGCACCAGGGCACAGTGCGCCATTACTAGTTTTAACTAGTAATGGCGCACCACTCACCTCGTGCGCCACTACTATCATTTTTTTTTGCAAAACTACTATCATTTTTATTTTTCGAACTCATGAATATTTTTAAATTTAATTCATGGGCACTTTTTGAATTCATGAATATTTTTTCAAATTTGATGATATTTTTTCATATTCAATATGAAAAAATATTGAATATTCATGAGGAGACGCGATCTCGATCCCCCTCCATCTCGATCGCTATCCCCCCTCGCCAGATCCCCCTCGCGGCCCCCCGTGCCAGATCCCCCTTCATCCTTCGCCGCCGACGACCCCCCGCACCCTCCCTCGCCCGGAGGTGGAGACTTCGGCGGGGCTACTCACAGTCCATCGATGGCTGACAATGAACGCCGACGCGACGCGACGAGGCCGGTCCACGACCACGATCGACCATGACCCACTGCGCCGCCACCAGTCACCCCGCGCTGCCTCGTCAACAAATGTAAATGCGCCATTGCTATCCAAAAAAAAAATTGCTATCCAAAAAAAGATTACTAATGGCGCACCTCTAGGGGGTGCGCCATTGCCATCCAAAAAAAAATTCTAATGGCGCACCGCTAGGGGGTGCGCCATTGCTAAGAGCAAGTCTAGTAGAGCCCTCAAACCCTCAAACCCCTAAAAATAACTGCTTTTTTTTACAGTTTTTGTCGAAAAAAAGCCGTAGACTAGAACCCCTTAACCCTCAAACCCTCAATTTTTTTTAAAGGTCCAACCCTCAAACCCTCTCCCAACCCTCAAAAGTAAGGGTTGGGGAGCAAAACCTACCCCAACCCTCATTTGGCGGTTATCCTCGCGCGGGAGGGAAAAATCCTCCCAACTCCCGCGCCCACGCCCGCGACCGCTGCTGCTAGTCGCCCCCGTCGCCGGCGGCCGCCCCGTCGACCTCCCGCGCGCCCGCGCCCGCCCTGCCCCCAGCCGCCGGCCTCTCCTCCACCTCCTCCCGGCCGCGGCCGCACTCGAACCGCCCCCGACCTTCGCCCCCGCGCCGCCCTCCGCCCGTCGTGCACGAGGTGCTCGACGGTATGCCCGCAACGACAACGTCGTTCATGGGGAATATTCCGTTATAAGGGTTGGGTTTGAGGGTTCTAATCTTTGCCCCTGTTTTTCAACCCGTAAAAGTGCACAAAAAGACCATTTTTGGACCCTTAAAACGCTAGTGAGGGTTTGAGGGTTCTACTAGTAATGCTCTAAGCCTCCCCCCACTAAAATCCCCAATCCCGCCCTTTCAATTCTTCCCCTTTATGACCCACTGCGCCGCAGCCGCCCACGCGCCCCCGTGCTCGCTGCCTCCGCCGCACCCGACCACCACCGCCCACGCGCCCCCGTGCTCCCTGCCCCCGGCGCACCCGACCACCACTGCCCCCGACGCCCCCGGCCCCCACCAGACCGCCGCCGCCCCCAAATCTCTCTATCGCTCCCCGCCGCCGCCGCCTTCCTCCTCCCCCACCCCCAATCTAGCCCCGCCGCCACCGCCTTCCTCCTCCCCCACCCCACAATCCAGCCCCGCCGCCGACGACTCCGCCCGCCGCCGGCTCCCCACACCATCTCCTCCTCCACCGACAACCCCGAGTTCAGGGCCATGCCCACCATCTCCTCTGCCTCCGGATGCCGCCCCTCCCCCGTCGTGCAGAGCATCCAGGCGAGACGCCGACGCCCCTCTCTTCACCGCCCTCCTTGACGACGCCCCCCTCTTCAACACCGGCTGCTGCCGACCTGCCTCTGCCTCGTCACCGGACGGTGAGCTCCTCTTCTACTCTCAGTTTTTCAATTTAGGCATGTGTACATAGTGATCATTGCTATGTGAATTTGTCAATTGAAGCGCTTGAATGATGTTAGCTTAGCATTTGATGATAAATGTGATGTTCTTTCTGTCAGTGTGAAACTCGATGGATAGGGTGTAAGATTTAACCAGTACGTCTAGTCTATTAGGCAGGGGGTGCAAAGTTGCAAGATCAGGAGTTTGAAAAATGAGCCTAATTGGTCTGATGTAAATTTTCTGCTGCACTGGAGCATAATATAATATGGTGCTGACTATATTCTGTTTGGCGTCCTTATTCTTCAGTGGCATAGCTTAAAAGTTATCTGCCTTGGCTCAAATGAAGGTTGTTAGATATATTGAAATAAACAAACATGCCTTGTGTCAAACCATATTTTAATTCTGCAAGCTTGATTTATCTTGTAAAACTAAATTGGGACTTAGGCCAGAGTAGATAGAAGGTGCAATCTTGGCCTTTTTTTCACATGCTTCCGTTTAGACTCTTGAGAGCTAGAGCTATTTTATCAATATTTTCCTTTACCACACCAGCATATGTATGACATGAGCTCTTATGTTTTCAAATGCAATGTCTGTGCACTGATGAGTATTAGCTGTTAGGAATGCCCATCACGCGGGAGGAAGAACCATTTCATATGAATTAGCTTTTATCTGATTTACTGAACATCGCATGTAAAATGATCAAACCATTTCGCTACTGTTAAAGAGAGACTCTCTAGGTTGATCAAACCATCCCTGAAAGTCTGTCTGTGTTGTCTGGTTGAATTCTATGGTGAATGAGACTGCTATTGGTTGGTGATTTTGCAGGTACCCTGAGAGGCCCTTGAGTTTGCCGGAATGTCGATTAACTTCCATTCCGGCAAATTCGGGTACTCCATATGTCCTATTTTCAGCAAAGGTCATGCTGAAATTTTTCGTGAATTTTAGCATGACTTTGCTAAAGATAGGACATATGTGGTACTTGCGACAAATGCATGGGCCGGGGTATCTTAGTACTTAATTAAGTAGGATCAACTGTCTCTTGTGTTATATATATAGAAGTGTGATATCAACTCATAGTTATTACTAATGTCAGTTGCTCGTCATCGATAAACCCTAATCTGGAAGAGGAACCACTCATCCTAACCATTTGCTCTCAAAATTACCACTTCACTTCTTACTACTGAAAATCTTAGACCATCTCCATTCACCAATTGCTCAAACCAGTTCGAAGGGCGTGTTTTCACCACACTGTGGATTATCTTATTGGACCCAACAGAGATGATGTAGTTTTGAATTATGAACGTAGGAAATGTCGTCATCGGACGACGAAAGTCTCCCGGGGGAGTGTGGCTGGTGCTACGACGATTGAGGTCTATGCGACAGGCCTCACCTAGACGATGATCGACGCTTCAGCATTAAGCTCGAGGAGACCTTCGAAGTTGAAACGGTACGCAACGACGACAAGTGTTTTTTTCATAATTAAGCATGACTTCAACTATTTCAATGTGTAATTTTCATCTTTTACAATTCGAGTATAGCTTATCCCATGCCATGCAAGATGCTATGTCTTGGAGAGGATGGATTTTGAAGACCATGAAAATTATGAAACAAAAAAAATTCACCTAAGGACTCATCATGATGTGGATTTTGAAGTAAATCTGTATAATTCTGGGAGCGTAACCCATTTTGGTTGCAAAAATTGAGAAGCATTTTGCAAGATGTATGGTTTTGATGAGGGTATGCTTGTCACCATGGATCTTGGTGATCCTGACATCGACCAAGACAATATGGACATTTGGGTCCTTGTTGATACGCCTCCAGTTCTACCGCTATGTGAGTTTCTCAAACATAGTTAATTATTAACTAATTTATATTGTTCATTTCAAAATACTTGACAGCTTATTTCCATTGGCAACTTATTTTGATTGTTCAAACAATGTGCGGAACATGGTAGACAGAATCCACTACACCGATGGCTCCGAGTTAACTTATCACGAGAAAAAATCATCTAGTCAGATTTTCTACTGATCTTGAGAATTACAATATCTATTGTAAAACTCCTCAACATTATGGTCAATACGTGCCACTAGTGCACATGTTGAACTACGGTAACTACCATGGAGATACCCTGGTAAGATTTTTTACTATTACGACATTCGTGCATCTTTTGCATACTTCTAAAACTAGTACATCATTGCTAACTATGTAGTTATTACTATGTTTTTCAACAGAGAATCCCAGAGGATTGTGTGCCTCATTTGATGTATCAGAATGGCAGCCTTCATGTTTTGAACATATATCCAGGTCATCCTACGAATCTCAATTGTCCATACCGGATTTCTAAAAGAACTGGAGACATGAAAATCAAAGAATGGAAAAAAATGTATGGACAGTCGTAAGCAGGTTCTTGGAAGCAAAAGGAAGCGGGGCGCAAGAATTGGAGACAGGATGATCTCCATTCTTCATAATGGAGAGTCAGGGTCTATATTGTTTTATGCTATTTTACCTTAAATAGGGTATTTAGGTCCTGCCTAATACTGATGATCATGTGCTAAGAACAATTAAGTAGGGTTGGTTCGATGACTATCAAGATGATGATCGTATGACTTGTTATTAATAACGAGTAGAAGTTGTATGATGACGATTAGTAGTACTTGTTAGGATTAGTATTACTTTCGACAATCTCGCTACTCGCGGTCTCGAGACTTGTAATGTTCTATCTTTGTTCGGTCTTTTGAATTCGGAGACTAATATGATGAATTGTATTCGGAGACTAATCTTCTATTGTATTCGATGAATCTGCTGTTGCTGTGTGGTGCTGTCTATATTTTGTCCAGTAATATATTTTGTAACTTGTGCAAATATCAGAAAAAAAATCCCTAATATTCATACTAGTGGCGCACCACCACATAGTGCGCCATTAGTAAGGCAGAGCACACTAATGGCGCATCATCCACTAGTGTAAATATTGCCCCTGGGAGGCATACTAATGGCGCACCATGGGCTATACTAATGGTGCACTGTATACCAGATACTAATGGCGCACCAATGGTGCGCCATTATTAAGAAATTCTAATGGCGTGGTGCTAGTGGCGCACCTGTAGTGCGCCATTAGTAGGCATTTTCCTAGTAGTGCAGTCTTATGGGAAAGCACCATCTGGTTCGAGTTACCGTGAAGATTTGTCTAAGAAATGCACATCTGAAACTGAATTCACTCCGCAAAGCCCTCAACAAAGCTTGAATTGTTCGGTGAATTGGCAAAATACAGAAGAGCTGCTTACCCCTAATGGAAGCAGTACAACAGGTCAGAAGAGACACTATGGGCCAATAATTAATCAGGTACAGTGGCATTCTTTTTCCTATAACATTAGTGCTATAGTTTGATTCATCCGCAAGCACTTCACTTCATTTTATTTTTTGCAAAGGCTACATGAGCAATTTAAAATACATCAATATCCTAGCCGTGTTGTTAAAGAAAGCTTGGCTCAAGAACTAGGTCTGACATTTCGTCAGGTTTGTACCTCTTTTTCATGAATTTCCAACTGCATGTAAAGTTGTCTTGCCAAGTTGCCATTGAGCAAAACCCTGACTACGGCTTCTGCTAACAGGTTGAGAAATGGTTTGAAAATAGACGGAGTCACTTAAAAAAAGCATCTAACAAAAAGAGCAATCCCATAGAAAACCATAGCAAAATGCCGCAGGAGCTAAAGAAGAGGAAGATTGGCTGACGATGTTTCAAGCTAAGGATTCCGGCTCCTACAAGTCAAGCAATTCTTTCCTTCTTTATCCAAACTAGATGACCCGTTGCGCCCATGGCGCAAAGGCCGAGTGCAAGCCAAGTATTGAAAGAGTGCGCATTAAAATATGTAGACACATAATGACACATATGGAAATAAGTATGGATTGATAATAGATAGTGTTAGTTAAACCCTGAACTGATCGTAGTTGAGCCGGTTTCCCCGGTTTTTTAGTTCTGCTTTGCATGTAATAAGGTGCATGGTCGTGGACTGTGTGTGCCGTGCGCGACTAGGAGTAGGAGGTGACTGCGGTGAGCACGCCCTCTTCGTGAACGTGGGATGGCACGTTCGAAGGAACGGGGTTGTGGCGTGCGAATCGGTCGGGTCTGTTGGTTTCTTACTGAATAAGAGGAAGCGAGTAAACGGAAAAGCAGCAAGTTGTGCGCTGCGCAAAATCCACTGTCTCTTGTGAGTTCATCGAGAGCGAGAGCGAGAGAGAGGACACGAGCACGGCGGCTACCTGACAATTGGCATCAGAGCCACCAGCAACGAGGGGCCATGGCGGGCAGCAGGGAGGCCGGCACCGGCGAGGTGCCGGACACAGCTGCCCAGGGACTCGGCGGGGAGGCGACGCCACGGGCGCACATGGAGACGCGGGGACGGAGCCGCGGACGCAGTCGTGTCAGAAGAAACCAGGGCGAGGTGATTGTCCATGAGCGCGTAATCCAGGAGGCAACCGGGCACGGCGGCGCGATCGTCTACCCCATGCTGACGCCGACCAACTACATCGAGTGGGCCCGGATCATGCAGATCAACCTGCGCGCACAGGGCCTATGGGAGGCCATGCTCGGCGAGGGCATGGTCACCGATCGGGAGGACATGGCGGCGCTCGCCGCGCTCATCCGTGTCGTGCCTCCTGAGATGCATGGCGTCCTCGCCGTCAAGAACTCCGCGTACGAAGCCTGGGAGGCCGTGCGTACGATGCGGCTAGGAGCGACCCGTGTTAGGGAGGCGACGACCCAACGCCTCCACAGCGACTTCGAGCAGATCACGTTCAGGGATGGCGAAACCTTGGACGCCTTCGCCATGCGCATCACCGGTCTTCCCAACAACCTCCGATCGCTGGGCGACAACGTGGAGGAGGTCCGCGTAGTCCGGGAGATTCTGCGCATGGTGCCGGCGCGTTATGCGCAGATCGCCTGCGCCATTGAGACGCTCCTTCACCTGTCGACTCTGACGGTAGAGGAACGTTACGCCAGCGACACGAAGAACCAGAGCGGCCAGCTTCTGTTCACGGAGCAAGAGTTGGAGGTGCGCAGGAACCAGCGCGAACTCGGGCAAGGCTCTGGCTCGAGTGGTGGCGGAAGCAGCAACGGCGGGCAACAACAAGGCAAGGCGCCCGGCAACAGCGGGCAGCGGCGCGACCGTGACATGACAAAGGTGAAGTGCTATAATTGCAATAAACCAGGGCACTGTTGGAAATATGCCCTAGAGGCAATAATAAATTAGTTATTATTATATTTCCTATTTCATGATAATAGTTTATTATCCATGCTAGAATTGTATTGATGGGAAACTCAGATACATGTGTGGATACATAGACAACACCATGTCCCTAGTAAGCCTCTAGTTAACTAGCTCATTGATCAATAGATGGTTACGGTTTCCTGACCATGGACATTGGATGTCGTTGATAACGGGATCACATCATTAGGAGAATGATGTGATGGACAAGACCCAATCCTAAGCCTAGCACAAGATCATGTAGTTCGTATGCTAAAGCTTTTCTAATGTCAAGTATCATTTCCTTAGACCATGAGATTGTGCAACTCCCGGATACCGTAGGAGTGCTTTGGGTGTGCCAAACGTCACAAGTAACTGGGTGGCTATAAAGGTACACTACAGGTATCTCTGAAAGTTTCTGTTGGGTTGGCACGAACCGAGACTGGGATTTGTCACTCCGTGTAAACGGAGAGGTATCTCTGGGCCCACTCGGTAGGACATCATCATAATGTGCACAATGTGATCAAGGAGTTGATCACGGGATGATGTGTTACGGAACGAGCAAAGAGACTTGCCGGTAACGAGATTGAACAAGGTATCGGGATACCGACGATCGAATCTCGGGCAAGTATCGTACCGCTAGACAAAGGGAATTTTATACGGGATTGATTAAGTCCTTGACATCGTGGTTCATTCGATGAGATCATCGTGGAACATGTGGGAGCCAACATGGGTATCCAGATCCCGCTGTTGGTTATTGATCAGAGAGTTATCTCGGTCATGTCTGCATGGTTCCCGAACCCGTAGGGTCTACACACTTAAGGTTCGATGACGCTAGGGTTATAGGGAATAGATATACGTGGTTACCGAATGTTGTTCGGAGTCCCGGATGAGATCCCGGACGTCACGAGGAGTTCCGGAATGGTCCGGAGGTAAAGATTAATATATAGGAAGTATGGTTTTGGCCACCGGAAGTGTTCCGGGCATCACCGGTAGTGTACCGGGACCACCGGAGGGGTCCGGGGGTCCACCAGGTGGGGCCACCAGCCCCGGAGGCCTACATGGGCCAATAGTGGGAAGGGACCAGCCCCTAAGTGGGCTGGGGCGCCTCCCCACCAAGGCCCATGCGCCTAAGGGGAAGACGGGGGGAAAACCCTAAGGGCAGATGGGCCTTAGGGCCCATGCCTGGTGCGCCTCCCTCTCCCCTCCACCTGGCCGCCACCCAGATGGGATCTGGGGGCTGCCGCCACCCCTAGGGAGGGAACCCTAGGTGGGGGCGCAGCCCCTTCCCTTCCCCTATATATACTTGAGTTTGGGCTGCCCAAGACACACAAGTTCCTCTCCTTCTTGGTGCAGCCCTACCCCTCTCCCTCCTCGCCTCTTGCGGTGCTTAGCGAAGCCCTGCTGGAGTACCACGCTCCTCCACCACCACCACGCCATTGTGCTGCTGCTCGATGGAGTCTTCCTCAACCTCTCCCTCTCTCCTTGCTGGATCAAGGCATGGGAGACGTCACCGGGCTGTACGTGTGTTGAACGCGGAGGTGCCGTCCGTTCGGCACTAGGATCTCCGGTGATTTGGATCACGACGAGTACGACTCCTTCAACCCCGTTCTCTTGAACGCTTCCGCTTAGCGATCTACAAGGGTATGTAGATGCACTCTCCTTCCCCTCATTGCTGGTTACTCCATAGATAGATCTTGGTGACACGTAGGAAAATTTTGAATTTCTGCTACGTTTCCCCAACAGGCACTTCTCCAGGGACTGCAAGGAGCCACGCCGTGAATGGCAAGGACAAGGACAGGGCGCGCCGGGCCAGCCGCCGGCGGCCCAGCCCCAGCAAAGGGCCAATCCGGCCCGGATCGACGACGACGAGGCTGGCCTTCTGCTGGCGCAGTCTTGTACTCTCCACGAGCGGGAGCCCGCGCTCCTGATGGCCACGGTTCCCCTGTCCAGCGCCCACAAGGAGGAGGAGGGCGCCGCCATGGCGCACGGGCCTGCCATCGGCGCGCCCACCCACGTTGAGCTGGTCGAGGACCAGGTGCACCTGTCCAAGGAGGGACGTGGCGACAACATCTGGTTCCTCGATACAGGAGCCAGCAACCACATGACTGGCATGAGGGGAGTCTTCGCCGAGCTCAACACAGGCGTCACGGGCACGGTCAAGTTCGGGGACAGTTCGTTGGTGGACATCCAGGGGTGCGGCACGATTCTCTTCGCCTGCCGCATTGGTGAGCACCGTGCTCTGACTAATGTTTACTACATCCCTCGGCTACGCAACAACATTGTCAGTCTCGGGCAGCTCGACGAAACGGACTGTCAGACCCTCATCGAGCATGGCGTCCTCTGCCTGCGTGACCAGCAGCGACAGCTCCTCGTCAAGGTGGAGCACACCAGGAACCGACTGTACGTGGTCACGCTTGCTGTCACGCAGCCGGTGTGCCTCGCCGCGCACGCGGGTGAGGTGGCCTGGACATGGCATGAGCGCTATGGGCACATGAACTTCGACGCACTCCGGAAGCTCGCACGCCACGGCATGGTGCGCGGACTCCCAACGATCGAGCACGCACAGAAGCTCTGCGAGAGCTGCCTGGCGGGCAAGCAGAGGCGGGCGCCGTTCCCGCAGGCTGCCAGGCGCCGCGCGGAGGGGCTCCTGGACCTCGTGCACGGTGACCTCTGCGGTCCGATCGCTCCGGCCACTGCGAGAGGGAGGCGGTACTTCCTCCTCCTCGTCGATGATCTGAGCCGCCACTTGTGGATGAGGCTGCTCACTACAAAGGACGAGGCGGCCGCGGAGATAAGGCGTTTCAAGGCCGGCGTCGAGGTTGACACCGGCCACAAGCTTCGCCTTCTTCGCACGGCTCGCGGTGGGGAGTTCACTGCCGCCACGTTCGCCACCTACTGCGCCGATGAGGGGGTGGGTCGCCAGCTAACGGCGCCCTATTCCCCACAACAGAACGGCGTCGTGGAACGACGCAACCAAACCATCGTCGCGGCTGCGAGGTGCCCTATGAAGGCGAAGGGGGTGTCGGCGAGATTCTGGGGGGAGGCGGTGGCGACCGCCGTCTATCTCCTCAACCAATCACCTACGAAGAGCGTGGACGGCAAGACCCCCTACGAGGTATGGCATGGGCATAAACCTAATGTGGATCACCTGCGCGTGTTCGGCTGTGTGGCGCATGTTAAGGTGGTGAAGCCGCACACCGCCAAGCTCGACGACCGGAGCACTCCCATGGTGTTCCTGGGATATGAGCCTGGAACGGCGGGGTATCGAGTCTACGACCCAGTCCGTAATCGTGTACATGTGTCTTGCGACGTCGTCTTCGACGAGGCCGCACGATGGGACTGGGAGAGAAATGCAGCAACTCCGGTGGCCGTGGAGTTCACCGTTGACTCCTACTCCTACGCGGTGACACGGCCGCCGGCACCGTCTTCACCAAGCACAAGCGCCCCAACCGCGGCGAACGTGCGCGGCGAAAGCGCTGCCCCTGGGACGACCGCGCCAGGGCAAGCGAAACCGCCGCCATCGAGCCCAGGGCCCGCCTCGGAGCAGGGAGAGGCCACTGGAACCTCCCACGCCAACGACGACGAGGCTCCACGTCCGCGGCATCCCATGACGACGCGTGCACGGGACGGAGTTGTACAGCCAAACCGGCAGTACGAGGACTACGTCATGCTCGCCCACGACGACGAGCTGTACCTTGGTGAGATCGACGAGCCCAAGCCGAGGGGGAGGGAACCTGGCGCCGCGCCATGGATGAGGAGATGGCCTCGATCGTCTCCAACAACACTTGGCGCTGTTGGAAATATGCCCTAGAGGCAATAAAAAAAGCATTATTATTATATTTCCTTGTTCATGATAATTGTCTTTATTCATGCTATAATTGTGTTATCCGGAAATCGTAATGCATGTGTGAATAATAGACACCAGCATGTCCCTAGTAAGCCTCTAGTTGACTAGCTCGTTGATCCACAGATAGTCATGGTTTCCTGACTATGGACATTGGATGTCATTGATAACGAGATCACATCATTAGGAGAATGATGTGATGGACAAGACCCAATCCTAAACATAGCACAAGATCCTATAGTTCGTTTGCTAGAGTTTTCCAATGTCAAGTATCTTTTCCTTAGACCATGAGATCGTGTAACTCCCGGATACCGTAGGAGTGCTTTGGGTGTACCAAACGTCACAACGTAACTGGGTGACTATAAAGGTATACTACGGGTATCTCCGAAAGTGTCTGTTGGGTTGACACGGATCAAGACTGGGATTTGTCACTCCGTATGACGGAGAGGTATCACTGGGCCCACTCGGTAATGCATCATCATAATGAGCTCAAAGTGACCAAGTGTCTGGTCACGGGATCATGCATTACGGTACGAGTAAAGTGACTTGCCGGTAACGAGATTGAACGAGGTATTGGGATACCGACGATCGAATCTCGGGCAAGTAACATAACGATTGACAAAGGGAATTGTATACAGGGTTGTTTGAATCCTCGACATCGTGGTTCATCCGATGAGATCATCGAGGAGCATGTGGGAGCCAACATGGGTATCCAGATCCCGATGTTGGTTATTGACCGGAGAGTCGTCTCGGTCATGTCTACATGTCTCCCGAACCCATAGGGTCTACACACTTAAGGTTCGGTGACGCTAGGGTTGTAGGGATATGTATATGCAGTAACCCGAATGTTGTTCGGAGTCCCGGATGAGATCTCGGACGTCACGAGGAGTTCCGGAATGGTCCGGAGGTAAAGAATTATATATAGGAAGTGCTATTTGGGGCATCGGGACAAGTTTCGGGGTCACCGGTATTGTACCGGGACCACCGGAAGGGTCCCGGGGATCCACCGGGTGGGGCGACCTGCCCCGGGGGGGCACATGGGCTGTAGGGGGTGCGCCTTGGCCTATATGGGCCAAGGGCACCAGTCCCAAGAGGCCCATGCGCCTAGGGTTCAAGGAAGGGAAGAGTCCCAAAGGGGGAAGGCACCTCCTAGGTGCCTTGGGGAGGAGGGATTCCTCCCTTGGCCGCACCCCCCTAGGAGATTGGATCTCCTAGGGCCGGCGCCCCCCCTGGACTCCCTATATATAGTGGGGGAAGGAGGGCCTCTCATAACACATCTTTGGTGCCTCCCTCTCCCTCTCCAACACATCCTCCTCCTCCATAGAGCTTGGCGAAGCCCTGCCGGAGTACTGCAGCTCCATAACCACCACGCCGTCGTGCTGCTGCTGGAGCCATCTTCCTCAACCTCTCCTTCCCCTTGCTGGATCAAGAAGAAGGAGACGTTACGCTGACCATACGTGTGTTGAACGCGGAGGTGCTGTCCGTTCGGCGCTAGGATCTCCGGTGATTTGGATCACGTCGAGTACACCTTCCTCATCCCCGTTCTTTGAACGCTTCCGCACGTGATCTACAAAGGTATGTAGATGCAATCCAATCACTCGTTGCTAGATGAACTCCTAGATGGATCTTGGTGAAACCGTAGGAAATTTTTTGTTTTCTGCAACGTTAACCAACAGTGGCATCATGAGCTAGGTCTATGCGTAGTTCTCTTGCACGAGTAGAACACAATTTGTTGTGGGTGTTGATATTGTCAACTTTCTTGCCGCTACTAGTCTTATCTTGCTTCAACGGTATTGTGGGATGAAGGGGCCCGGACCAACCTTACACGTACGCTTACGTGAGACCGGTTCCACCGACTAACATGCACAAGTTGCATAAGGTGGCTGGCGGGTGTTTGTCTCTCCCACTTTAGTTGGAGCGGATTCGATGAAAAGGGTCCTTATGAAGGGTAAATAGAAGTTGACAAATCACGTTGTGGCTTTCACGTAGGTAAGAAAACGTTCTTGCTAGAACCCTATTTAAGCCACGTAAAAACTTGCAACAACAATTAGAGGACGTCTAACTTGTTTTTGCAGCAAGTGCTTTGTGATATGATATGGCGAAAGTTGTGATGAATGATGAATGATCTATATGTGATGTATGAGATGTTCATGCTATTGTAATAGGAATCACGACTTGCATGTCGATGAGTGTGTCAACCGGCAGGAGCCATAGGAGTTGTCTTTATTTTTTGTATGACCTGCGTGTCATTGAGAAACGCCATGTAAATTACTTTACTTTATTGCTAAACGCGTTAGCCATAGTAGTAGAAGTAATAGTTGGCGAGCAACTTCATGGAGACACAATGATGGATATCATGATGATGGAGATCATGGTGTCATGCCGGTGACAAGATGATCATGGAGCCCCAAGATGGAGATCAAAGGAGCTATGTGATATTGGCCATATCATGTCACTATTATTATTTGACTGCATGTGATGTTTATCATGTTTTTGCATCTTGTTTGCTTAGAACGACGGTAGTAAATAAGATGATCCCTCATAATAATTTCAAGAAAGTGTTCCCCCTAACTGTGCACCGTTGCGACAGTTCGTTGTTTCGAAGCACCACGTGATGATCGGGTGTGATAGATTCCAACGTTCACATACAACGGGTGTAAGACAGATTTACACATGCAAACACTTAGGTTGACTTGACGAGCCTAGCATGTACAGACATGGCCTCGAAACACAGAAGACCGAAAGGTCGAGCATGAGTCGTATAGAAGATACGATCAACATGAAGATGTTCACCGACGTTGGCTAGTCCGTCTCACGTGATGATCGGACACGGCCTAGTTAACTCGGATCATGTTATACTTAGATTACAGGAGGGATGTTTATCTAAGTGGGAGTTCATTGAATAATTTGATTAGATGAACTTAATTATCATGAACTTAGTCTAAAATTTTACAATATGTCTTGTAGATCAAATGGCCAACGTAGTCCTCAACTTCAACGCGTTCCTAGAGAAAACCAAGCTGAAAGACGATGGCAGCAACTACACGGACTGGGTCCGGAACCTGAGGATCATCCTCATAGCTGCCAAGAAAGATTATGTCCTACAAGCACCGCTAGGTGACGCACCTGTTCTCCCTGCAGAACAAGACGTTATGAACGCTTGGCAGGCACGTACCGATGACTACTCCCTCGTTCAGTGCGGCATGCTTTACAGCTTAGAGCCGGGGCTCCAAAAACGTTTTGAGAGACACGAAGCATATGAGATGTTCGAAGAGCTGAAAATGGTTTTCCAAGCTCATGCCCGGGTCGAGAGATATCAAGTCTCCGACAAGTTCTTCAACTGTAAGATGGAGGAAAACAGTTCTGTCAGTGAGCACATACTCACTATGTCTAGGTTGCATAACCGCTTGACTCAGCTGGGAGTTAATCTCCCGGATGACGCGGTCATTGACAGAATCCTTCAGTCGATTCCACCGAGCTACAAGAGCTTTGTGATGAACTTCAATATGCAGGGGATGGAAAAGACCATTCCTGAAGTATTTGCAATGCTGGAATCAGCAGAGGTAGAAGTCAAAAAGGAACATCAAGTGTTTATGGTGAATAAAACCACTAAGTTCAAGAAAGGCAAGGGTAAGAAAACCTTCAAGAAAGACGGCAAGGGAGTTGCCGCGCCCGGCAAGCAAGCTGCCGGGAAGAAGCCAAAGAATGGACCCAAGCCCGAGACTGAGTGCTTTTATTGCAAGGAAAGTGGTCACTGGAAGCGGAACTGCCCCAAATACTTAGCGGACAAGAAGGCTGGCAAAACAAAAGGTATATGTGATATACATGTAATTGATGTGTATCTTACCAGTACTCGTAGTAGCTCCTGGGTATTTGATACCGGTGCAGTTGCTCACATTTGTAACTCAAAGAAGGAGCTGCGGAATAAGCGGAGACTGGCGAAGGACGAGGTGACGATGCGCGTCGGGAATGGTTCCAAGGTCGATGTGATCGCCGTCGGCACGCTACCTCTACATTTACCTACGGGATTAGTTTTGAACCTCAATAATTGTTATTTAGTGCCAAGTTTGAGCATGAACATTGTATCAGGATCTCATTTAATACGAGATGGCTACTCATTTAAATCCGAGAATAATGGTTGTTCTATTTATATGAGAGATATGTTTTATGGTCATGCTACGATGGTGAATGGTTTATTCTTAATGAATCTTGAGCGTAATGCTACACATATTCATAGTGTGAATACCAAAAGATGTAAGATTGATAATGATAGTCCCACATACTTATGGCACTGCCGCCTTGGTCACATAGGTGTCAAACGCATGAAGCTCCATACTGATGGACTTTTAGAGTCTCTTGATTATGAATCATTTGACACGTGCGAACCATGCCTCATGGGTAAAATGACCAAGACTCCGTTCTTAGGAACACTGGAGCGAGCAACCAACTTATTGGAAATCATACATACTGATGTGTGTGGTCCAATGAGTGTTGAGGCTCGCGGTAGCTATCGTTATGTTCTCACCCTCACTGATGACTTGAGTAGATATGGGTATGTCTACTTAATGAAACACAAGTCTGAGACCTTTGAAAAGTTCAAAGAATTTCAGAGTGAGGTTGAGAATCAACGTGACAGGAAAATCAAGTTCCTGCGATCAGATCGTGGAGGAGAATACTTGAGTCATGAGTTTGGCACACACTTAAGAAAATGTGGAATAGTTTCACAGCTCACGCCGCCTGGAACACCTCAGCGTAATGGTGTGTCAGAACGTCGTAATCGCACTCTATTAGATATGGTGCGATCTATGATGTCTCTTACCGATTTACCGCTATCTTTTTGGGGGTATGCTTTAGAGACTGCCGCATTCACTTTAAATAGGGCTCCGTCGAAATCCGTTGAGATGACACCGTATGAATTATGGTTTGGGAAGAAACCTAAGCTGTCGTTTCTAAAAGTTTGGGGATGCGATGCTTATGTCAAGAAACTTCAACCTGAAAAGCTCGAACCCAAATCGGAAAAATGCTTCTTCATAGGATACCCTAAAGAAACTATTGGGTATACCTTCTATCTCAGATCCGAAGGCAAGATCTTTGTTGCCAAGAATGGGTCCTCTCTAGAGAAAGAGTTTCTCTCGAAAGAAGTAAGTGGGAGGAAAGTAGAACTTGATGAAGTATTACCTCTTGAACCGGAAAATGGCGCAACTCAAGAAAATGTTCCTGAGGTGCCTGCACCGACTAGAGAGGAAGTTAATGATGATGATCAAGATACTTCTGATCAAGCTCCTACTGAAATTCGAAGGTCCACAAGGACACGTTCCGCACCAGAGTGGTACGGCAACCCTGTCTTGGAAATCATGTTGTTAGACAACGGTGAACCTTCGAACTATGAAGAAGCGATGGCGGGCCCGGATTCCGACAAATGGCTAGAAGCCATGAAATCCGAGATAGGATCCATGTATGAAAACGAAGTATGGACTTTGACTGACTTGCCTGTTGAGCGGCGAGCCATAGAAAATAAATGGATCTTTAAGAAGAAGACAGACGCGGATGGTAATGTGACCATCTATAAAGCTCGTCTTGTCCCTAAGGGTTATCGACAAGTTCAAGGGGTTGACTACGATGAGACTTTCTCACCAGTAGCGAAGTTGAAGTCCATCCGAATCATGTTAGCGATTGCCGCATTCCATGATTATGAAATATGGCAAATGGACGTCAAAACGGCATTCCTTAATGGTTTCCTTAAGGAAGAATTGTATATGATGCAGCCGGAAGGTTTTGTCGATCCTAAGAATGCTGACAAGGTGTGCAAGCTCCAACGCTCGATTTATGGGCTGGTGCAAGCATCTCGGAGTTGGAACATTCGCTTTGATGAGATGATCAAAGCGTTTGGGTTTACGCAGACTTATGGAGAAGTCTGTGTTTACAAGAAAGTGAGTGGGAGCTCTGTAGCATTTCTCATATTATATGTAGATGACATACTTTTGATGGGAAATGATATAGAACTCTTGGACAGCATAAAGGCCTACTTGAATAAGAGTTTTTCAATGAAGGACCTTGGAGAAGCTGCTTATATATTAGGCATCAAGATCTACAGAGATAGATCAAGATGCCTCATAGGTCTTTCACAAAGCACATACCTTGATAAGATATTGAAGAAGTTCAATATGGATCAGTCTAAGAAGGGGTTCTTGCCTGTGTTGCAAGGTGTGAAATTGAGCTCAGCTCAATGTCCGACCACGGCAGAAGATATAGAAGAGATGAGTGTCATCCCCTATGCCTCAGCCATAGGTTCTATTATGTATGCCATGCTGTGTACCAGACCTAATGTAAACCTTGCCGTAAGTTTGGTAGGAAGGTACCAAAGTAATCCCGGCAAGGAACACTGGACAGCGGTCAAGAATATCCTGAAGTACCTGAAAAGGACTAAGGAAATGTTTCTCGTTTATGGAGGTGACGAAGAGCTCGTCGTAAAGGGTTACGTCGACGCTAGCTTCGACACAGATCTGGATGACTCTAAGTCACAAACCGGATACGTGTATATTTTGAATGGTGGGGCAGTAAGCTGGTGCAGTTGCAAGCAGAGCGTCGTGGCGGGATCTACATGTGAAGCGGAGTACATGGCAGCCTCGGAGGCAGCACATGAAGCAATTTGGGTGAAGGAGTTCATCACCGACCTAGGAGTCATACCCAATGCGTCGGGGCCAATCAAGCTCTTCTGTGACAACACTGGAGCTATTGCTCTTGCCAAGGAGCCCAGGTTTCACAAGAAGACAAGGCACATCAAGCGTCACTTCAACTCCATTCGTGAAAATGTTCAAGATGGAGACATAGATATTTGTAAAGTACACACGGACCTGAATGTAGCAGATCCGTTGAGTAAACCTCTCCCTAGAGCAAAACATGATCAACACCAGAATTCCATGGGTGTTCGATTCATCACAATGTAACTAGATTATTGACTCTAGTGCAAGTGGGAGACTGTTGGAAATATGCCCTAGAGGCAATAATAAAAGCATTATTATTATATTTCCTTGTTCATGATAATTGTCTTTATTCATGCTATAATTGTGTTATCCGGAAATCGTAATATATGTGTATATAATAGACACCAACATGTCCCTATTATATTTCCTGACTATGGACATTGGATGTCATTGATAACGAGATCACATCATTAGGAGAATGATGTGATGGACAAGACCCAATCCTAAACATAGCACAAGATCGTATAGTTCGTTTGCTAGAGTTTTCCAATGTCAAGTATCTTTTCCTTAGACCATGAAATCGTGTAACTCCCGGATACCGTAGGAGTGCTTTGGGTGTACCAAACGTCACAACGTAACTGGGTGACTATAAAGGTATACTACGGGTATCTCCGAAAGTGTCTGTTGGGTTGACACGGATCAAGACTGGGATTTGTCACTCCGTATGACGGAGAGGTATCACTGGGCCCACTCGGTAATGCATTATCATAATGAGCTCAAAGTGACCAAGTGTCTGGTCACGGGATCATGCATTACGGTACGAGTAAAGTGACTTGCCGGTAACGAGATTGAACGAGGTATTGGGATACCGACGATCGAATCTCGGGCAAGTAACATACCGATTGACAAAGGGAATTGTATGCGGGGTTGCTTGAATCCTCGACATCGTGGTTCATCCGATGAGATCATCGAGGAGCATGTGGGAGCCAACATGGGTATCCAGATCCCGCTGTTGGTTATTGACCAGAGAGTCGTCTCGGTCATGTTTACATGTCTCCCGAACCCGTAGGGTCTACACACTTAAGGTTCGGTGACGCTAGGGTTGTAGGGATATGTATATGCAGTAACCCGAATGTTGTTCGGAGTCCCGGATGAGATCTCGGACGTCACGAGGAGTTCCGGAATGGTCCGGAGGTAAAGAATTATATATAGGAAGTGCTATTTCAGGCATCGGGACAAGTTTCTGGGTCACCGGTATTGTACCGGGACCACCGGAAGGGTCCCGGGGGTCCACCGGGTGGGGCCACCTGCCCCGGGGGGCCACATGGGCTGTAGGGGGTGAGCCTTGGCCTATATGGGCCAAGGGCACCAGTCCCAAGAGGCCCATGCGCCTAGGGTTCAAGGAAGGGAAGAGTCCCAAAGGGGGAAGGCACCGCCTAGGTGCCTTGGGGAGGAGGGATTCCTCCCTTGGCCACAGCCCCCTAGGAGATTGGATCTCCTAGGGCCGGCGCCCCCCTTGGACTCCCTATATATTGTGGGGGAAGGAGGGCCTCTCATAACACATCTTTGGTGCCTCCCTCTCCCTCTCCAACACATCCTCCTCCTCCATAGAGCTTGGCGAAGCCCTGCCGGAGTACTGCAGCTCCATAACCACCACGCCGTCGTGCTGCTGCTGGAGCCATCTTCCTCAACCTCTCCTTCCCCTTGCTGGATCAAGAAGAAGGAGACGTTACGCTGACCGTACGTGTGTTGAACGTGGAGGTGCCGTCCGTTCGGCGCTAGGATCTCCGGTGATTTGGATCACGTCGAGTACGCCTTCCTCATCCCCGTTCTTTGAACGCTTCCGCGCGTGATCTACAAAGGTATGTAGATGCAATCCAATCACTCGTTGCTAGATGAACTCCTAGATGGATCTTGGTGAAACCGTAGGAAAATTTTTGTTTTCTGCAACGTTAACCAACAGGCGCCTCGTTGATCTCCCCACAGGCCACAAGGCGATCGGGCTCAAATTGGTGTACAAGACCAAGCGCGATGCGAACGGCGACATCTAGAAACACAAGGCGCGTTTGGTGGCTAAGGGCTACGTCCAAAGGCAAGGAGTCGACTTCGAGGAAGTGTTCGCCCCCGTGGCGAGGCTTGAGTCCGTGCGGCTGTTGATCGCTCTGGCCGCGCACGAGGGGTGGCAGGTCCACCACATGGACGTCAAAAGCGCCTTCCTCAACGGCGATCTGAAGGAGGAGGTCTACCTCGCGCAGCCACCGTGTTACGTCGTCGAGGGCCAGGAGCACAAGGTGCTATGCCTCGACAAGGCCCTCTACGGACTGCGGAAAGCGTCGCGCGCGTGGAACGCGAAGCTCGACCGCTGCCTGCTGGATCTTGGCTTCAGCAGGAGCCCAGCGGAGCACGCTGTCTACAGACGGGGAACGGGTGCGACGTGCTTGCTCGTCGGTGTATACGTGGATGACCTGATCATCACCGGCAACGATCACGTCGAGATCGGCAAGTTCAAGATGGAGATGCAGAAACTCTTTCGCATGAGCGATCTTGGTCTGCTAAGCTTCTATCTCGGCATTGAAGTGAAGCAGACGGCGAACGGCATCTCCCTCAACCAGGCAACGTATGCTGGCAAGATCATCGAGAAGGCCGTCCTGCTAGGCTGCAATCCGTGTCACACTCCTATGGAGCCACGTTTCAAGCTCGGCAGGGTGAGCACAGCTCCGGCCACAGACGAGACGGAGTATAGGAGCATCGTGGGCGCATTGCGCTACCTGCTGCACACGCGCCCGGACCTGGCCTACTCTGTGGGCTACGTGAGCCGGTTTATGGAGGCGCCGACGACGGAGCATCTTGCAGCTGTCAAGAAGATTATCAGGTATGTGGCCGGAATGCAGCGTCACGGCTGCTACTACGCAAGGGGAGCGACCGGGGCATCCCTGGTCGGGTTTAGCGACATGGCCGGCGACATCGACACTCGCAAGAGCACCACCGGCGTCCTCTTCTTCCTCGGGAGGAGCCTGATCACCTGGCAGTCACACAAGCAATGGGTGGTGGCCCTGTCCACCTGCGAGCAGAGTACATCGCCGCCGCAACGGCGGCCTGCCAGGGCGTCTGGCTCACTCGGCTGCTCGGTGACATCAAAAACGAAGAGGCCGAACAGGTCATGCTGAAGATCGACAACAAGGCAGCTATCTCCTCAGCAAGAACCCCGTCTTCCATGATCGCAGTAAGCACATTGACACAAGGTTTCACTTCCTGTGCGAATGTGTTGAAGATGGGCATGTTGAGGTTGAGTTCATCGGCACCAGTAGACAGCTCGCCGACATCCTGACGAAGGCACTCGGGCGTGTCAAGTTTCAGGAACTCCGAGAAGAAATTGGTGTGGTTCAAATCCAGTAGTGGTTCAGGGTTTAGGGAGGCAATGTTAGTTAAACCCTGAACCGATCGTAGTTGAGCCGGTTTCCCCGGTTCTTTAGTTTTGCTTTGCATGTAATAAGGTGCATGGCCGTGGTCTGTGCGTGCCGTGCGCGACTAGGAGTAGGAGGTGACCGCGGTGAGCACGCCCTCTTCCTGAACGTGGGATGGCACGTTCGAAGGAACGGGGTTGTGGCGTGCGAATCGGTCAGGTCTGTTGGTTTCTTACTGAATAAAAGGTAGCGAGTAAACGGAAAAGCAGCAAGTTGTGCGCTGCGCAAAATCCACTGTCTCTTGTGAGTTCATCGAGAGCGAGAGCGAGAGAGAGGACACGAGCGCGGCGGCTGCCTGACAGATAGATGGTTCGTGATGATACATGTTTTCTAAGAAGCTTACGAACGATCATTTACAATGTTATGAGGAAGGCATGTAGATAGGCAGAGATACGTTAGATAGATGTATCGCTGCATTGCTCAGAGCAGAAATTCCTTCAATGTCATCGTTCAATCTCCAATAATAGTGGTTATTTGCTGGAGATCATATTCAAACTGTGTTTTTGTATCGCTAAGACGGCCAGCAACATATTTTACCTGTGATAAAACATGATTGTGATTGTTGTCTTTCGATGTTGAGCCAGCTGTGAAGTTTGTATCTGTTATGCGTTAAAGTTCCTTTGCTGCCATGCGATCTCCAATGAGGCTGTTGCACCAGTTGTTGCTAAAATAGTTGATTATTCCGTCCTTTTCTTTTTGCTGATGCTCTAGGGTTTGGCTTTTTGTTGAGCTAGTTGTGCCTTGTCGTAGTTTATGTCTTCCATATCGCTGAACTCATACCTAAACCCGAGTGATGCTTGTGACCAAGTGAATAGAGCTCAACTGTTGCGTCGAGGCCAACCGTTCTTGCTTTGCGGGTTGAGTAAACTGCATTTAGAAGCTGAAGCTGCTACATCATATCATCCAGAAGCACCTTTGTTGGGATTCTAACCTAAGCAAACAAAGAACATGGAGTCAACTAAGACAAAGTTTAATAAAAGCTAACATGATAAAAAAATTAGTAAAAGCTAAAAAATGGCTTCAAGCTATTTCTAGAACAACACTTTTCACCAGGACTATTTTTTTAAAACCTGTTCATTCATAGCATAAAGTGCTTGGTTCAACAACTCGAGAATGTCAAGCTAATTTTTCTGTAACCTTGTTCATCAATCACATTTACAGATCTTAGTGAAAAGTGATGGATACAAGGATATATATAAGAAAATTTGGACAATAAGGCACATCCCTTTGGACAACAACGTGAAAAATAAAAAAAGCAAGGACAAATATTCTTATTTTATCAGGTTGGGAGAACTATCATAAATAAATGTACTTCATTAGATCAGAACCATTCCCTAGATGTGTCTTCATCTTAAGAACATGTGAAATAAGATCTACGTAGACTGCATATATACACAAAATGAAAGGAGATATAAGAAAATCATTCGAGGTTGAAGTAAAATTCCCAAATTCTGGATATGCGAAGGACAATTCTGCCTCATGCCAGTTATTGCTTGTTTACTTGTGAACTTGTCAATCAACACTTACTCCATACCCTAGGCTTATGGTATACTTCGGAAACCGTGGACATTCAAGGTTGACCATGTGCAAGCTAAAAAATATACTGCTAAGATACAAAAAAGAAAATGAGACATGCAGTTCGGCAATGCAAAAGGTTCAAAATGAAGTATCCATACCCCGGGCCTTCAACCACGGTGTCTAAATATATTTTTTCTGCAAAGCAAATGCATCGGTACTACAACATGGAAGGAAATTATCCTTCGGCTCATTCAGATATGAGAGTAACTGGATCTGCTCTTAAGGCTGAAACAATAGAGAATTTAGCTCATCTCAGAAGCTTTGTTGAGCTTTCCAGCAAGTGCCAACAAAAGGGTGCTTTTGCCACAGCCCGAGGGTCCAGGACAAGGGTCATCCTGCATGCATTGCAGAAACAGGTTGAGATTGCATCAATCATTTGCATATACACTGTACTAAATTACTGATGATGGGGAAGGAAGGAAAGAGGTCAGTAACCCAAGGTTATGCAGAAGTTCTTATTAATTGGTTAAAAATCAAACCACCTTGAAGCCCCCCTGTTGTTAAAAATTCTCCCAAAAAGATGCTAGCTTATTTTCACACGCCCAGGTTACATTTCCTATAACTAAAACAACGTGCACATATCAAGCAAGACAAAAAAATTTAGTAGAAACATAAGATCTGTATCCTCAGGCTTACTTTGGTAATTGTCATTCATAGTGATATGCCCTTGCAGCAACTTCCAAGTTCATCTTCAATAGTTTACATCAAGGTCTAATACGGAAATACAACAGGCTATTGTATCCACCAAAAGATTGTCCAATTTAAGATTTATAAATCAAAACCAAAAGGCAGTAACTTCATGCGTTGTGATCTATGAGCACATAAATATCTCAATAGTGGCTGAAAAGAAGTCACCCTCAGCTTCTAACCATATGTATACTGGGTGGACATCTTCGCTTCGTGCAAATCTTTCGGTCTTTTTTTTGGCCATCACAAGTTCTTCAGTTTTTTGCTGTAAAATCTACATGGAGCAGGCTGCCATAAATATCTTCGCTGTTAAAAGGATCTGCAGCAGCTCAAGAAAGTATACCTATAATTTCACATGGCCTAATTATAGCAGCACACATTCTACAAAAGAAAGATCATCCGGACATTTTATCAGGCCGCTGGTGTGCATTAGCCTGAGCATGGATAATGTGATAAACAACAGGAAGGAAGAACGATAATGGGGCATAGATACCTGGGGGCAATCTGCTATGGCTGGAGCTTGAGGCCAGGTGCCGTCAAGGAAGTTGAGGCGGAGAATATGACGATGAAGTGTGTGCGGATCCTCAGCACATCTCTGCCTCGTCCAGCCGCGAGGGCGTGCGCTACTCTCTGAACCTGCACGTGAACCAACATCAAATTGGTAAGACACATATTTCAGATAGGTGGGTGTCCAAGGGGAAAATTTATGAAACAGAAGAGTGCAGAGAAGACCACTACTACCGACATCATCAGAAGTAAATCCCCTATTTCCATACAACCAACCATGTTACTTAAATCAAGCATCACCACCACAAGCGAAACTAAGGAAGCTAAGGTCTGAAGATTTTGGCATTCTAAAGTTCGTATGATTGTGTAAAACTTGCACACCTAAAGGGAGTGCAAACTAATCGGGCATGATAAATTTATTTGAAGGAGAAAGCAAACCATGACAACACTAATCGGACAAGATATACAGAATCAGTAAATCGTATATGTTCTTTTGATGAATATTGCAAAAATGGTACAAAAAAGGGCAGGTTCGGGTGCGCAATTTCTATGGCATAGCAGGCACCAAACACAAAAATTAGAGAAAGAAGTAACTTAATACTGTATATACCTCATTGTGTATTTGGACCCAGTTATATAGAGAAGGGGCGTACGAGAAAGGAAGTTTATCTCATGAAACGAGTTAAATTATCAGTACGCCAAGGAAGCATCAATGGATAGTACCTCTACACATGATCTGATTGATGAAGCCTGCAATTGTCAATACTCCAGAGAATCTGCAATGTTTCCATAACGTGAAGATTAGGACAATCAACACACTTTTTTTGCGAGGAGACAACTAACACACTCTGTATTGGAGGAAAATGTTAAATTCAAACTTTAACTGAAACCTTGACTGAGGGAAGTGAAACACCACCATATAATGCTGTAGTCAAATATTCACAATATGTAGTTTGCAGACGTAGTACCATGAACTACATGAACAAGTCAGGCCAAATAACCATCCAGTTCCAAAATTGCATCAGACCTGTTTTAGAATTAAGATATTCTGGAAAGGCTAAGCATCCTTTACTTCAACAAAAAAATGGAACAAAAAAGCTGTGCTGCCTACACTTTTATCAACAAAAACCGCTTACTCATTTATTCACCGCACATAAGCAAGTAATCAACTAATAATAAATAAAACTTGAAGGGCTAATTGTAATTAATTGGCTAGGCTGGTTCACAAGAAGACAATATATCTATTCATGCAGACTTTCTGTACATATGTATTTGTTCACCAACCATTTATTTTCTGTTGAAACAAAGGCAATACTTGATTACCAAAATTTCAAATCTATATCATTGTTTTGCTGCAACATAACATAGTGAGGCATCGGTAGCTAGAAACCTAATTCGCATATCAACAGGGATAAAGGGGAGGATGGTAGGAAGGCTAGAGATTGCAATTAGCCAAATCAAATACATCAGCGTACATGTTCCTACCAGTGGCCTACCAAGGAAAGCAAAGACAAACCTGAGTTGGAACAGGCTGTAGGCTGGAGTCGGTACAGTGGCGGCCTCTCGCAAGGAGATCCCTGGTTCGAATCCCCGTGCGCCCCTGCTCGCTTGAGGAAGCGGATCCACCACTCCTCTCTGTTGGACTGGGAGGAGGAAGATGCGGCAGGTCGAGGCCCGGCCATGGAAGGAGAACCGCCTGGTTCCTCTTGCCCGCCTCCCGATCTGTCGCATCCTAGTCCACACCGGGTGGTCTGGCTATGCTAGTCTGGCTGTGATGGTTGGGTGAGGAGGCAGGAAGGAGGAGGTGGTGGAGGCGGGGGAGACAGGCGGCCGAGAGGGAGGGGGAAGCAGCGGCGGCGGCTTGGAGAAGAGGCGCGGGATGGGAAGAGACGAGGGCCCCATCACCATCCTCCAGTCTCCTTCTCCGTCGCACCCCTATTCTCCACTCGACAGAGCATCGGGAGCTGGCGAGGGCGGGTTCGAAGACGCGGGAGAAGGAGAGGGGCGAGTGGCAACGGCGACTGTTAGACTTAATCTTGATTCATGTATCTGCATAGTTTGTTTTTCGTTATGCATGTAGCTTAGTTTGTCTAGGGAGTAGTTGTCCAACGAAACTTCAGCGGAGGCGTGCGGAGAAGGCGAGATGCCAAGGCGTCGTGCGATACGACGATGATGGCGAGATGCCAATGGCGGCGTGAGGCTGCAGTGCTGCGTGAGGCAGCGTGGCCGTGTGATGCGGCAAGTGCGACGAAGGCTGGAGTGTGGGGCTCTATGAGCATGTTTAGCCGGCTGGGTTGATCCGGATGTGAGCTGCATGCAAGTCCTAGTCTTGGGACGTTGGAGTGAATCAAGGAAACAAACTGGCTGCATGCAAGTAGTTGGTTAGCTAGCTTTGTGCGTGTGCATGGGTTAATGGGTTTAGTGGCCTGAGTGGAGGCTGGGTTAGGGCGTGCGTGAGCCAGCCCGGTGTATATATATGTGTTGATCAGATGAATGAAAAGAGGCCGAGAGGGCTGGGAAAAACACAATGTAGTCTCTTGTTCCACCAAGGAGAAGGGCTTCTCGTGCAAAGTAACAGCCGGTCTTCTTCTTGGTTGTGTGCGTGTGTGTTGAGTTCCCCACCATGTGTGTGTGTGTGTATGTTCTTGAGAGGAAGTACAAGAGAGATGATACAGATTGAGGGAAGAGAAAGTTGTGTGAGGCAGCCGAGAGGAAGAAGAGGCGGGCGACGGAGAGGCGGGGCCAACAATTGGTATCAGAGCCTCGTCGATCCGGTGGCGACCTCGGCGGCGTGGTGGACTCCATGTGAGATGGAGGCCGGTGGCGCAAGCAGGAGGCTTGTGGCAGCGTGAGGCCGCTGGTGGCTTTGACGGCGCGAGGCCGTTATGAGGAGAAGTTGGTGTGGCGATCGGCGCCGCGAAGGCGTCGTCCACGTCAAGAGATGGCCGCCACATGCGGCAAGAGGCCGTGGTACTCGGCGCTGCGACGGCGTCGTCTACGGCAAGACGGTGTGGTGATTGGCGTTGCGAGGATGTCATCCACGACAAGATGGTTCATGGTGACCGCTGCTGCGACGGCGTCGGTGGCGGTGCGTGGCTGGTTACGGCGCTGCGATGGCGTCATCAAGTGATGGCAGGTGATCCACGTCAAAGATTGTGATGATTGGAGAATCAAGATTAGGGAGGAAAATGTTAGACTTAATCTTGATTCGTGTATCTGCATAGTTTGTTTTTCGTTATGCATGTAGCTTAGTTTGTCTAGGGAGTAGTTGTCCAACGAAACTTCAGCGGAGGCGTGCGAAGAAGGCGAGATGCCAAGGCGTCGTGCTATACGACGATGATGGCGAGATGCCAATGGCGGCGTGAGGCTGCAGTGCTGCGTGAGGCAGCGTGGACGTGTGATGCGGCAAGTGCAACGAAGGCTGGAGTGTGGGGCTCTATGAGCATGTTTAGCCGGCTGGGTTGATCCGGATGTGAGCTGTATGCAAGTCCTAGTCTTGAGACGTTGGAGTGAATCAAGGAAACAAACTGGCTGCATGCAAGTAGTTGGTTAGCTAGCTTTGTGCGTGTGCATGGGTTAATGGGTTTAGTGGCCTGAGTGGAGGCTGGGTTAGGGCGTGCGTGAGCCAGCCCGGTGAAAATATATGTGTTGATCAGATGAATGAAAAGAGGCCGAGAGGGCTGGGAAAAACACAATGTAGTCTCTTGTTCCACCAAGGAGAAGGGCTTCTCGTGCAAAGTAACAGCCGGTCTTCTTCTTGGTTGTGTGCGTGTGTGTTGAGTTCCCCACCATGTGTGTGTGTGTGTATGTTCTTGAGAGGAAGTACAAGAGAGATGATACAGATTGAGGGAAGAGAAAGTTGTGCGAGGCAGCCGAGAGGAAGAAGAGGCGGGCGACGGAGAGGCGGCGCCAACAGCGACCACGCGCTGGGTCTTCGTTCTGCTCGCTCACTGCGTTGCCTGGCTTTTATATGTTCAATGTGTGAAATGACGAAAATGCCCTAGGGGAACATCAAATTTACACACGGTGGCACAGCGCTATACGGGGCGACGTGGATGGCTTTACACGCGGTGCCTATAGCAGTTCTGGAGGGTTTATATGTTCAATGGCAGGTGTTTCAATCCTGTGGTGGAAGCTTGCTGCGATATAAGGGAACGCCCGCAAAGGGACCACACATTGTTATGGGAGAGAATGGAACACACTCACGTTTGATTGTGCCTTGCGTCACTGTTGTTGTCTCCTTCAATATGATGTAGAATCATGCTCATGTTCTGCCATTGGTTGTGGTCATTGTTGTGTCAGTTGGTTGTTTACCTAGAAAAAGGTGACTAGTTCTTTATTGTTCATATGAATTTTCGATGATATGTCAGTTGATCTCCTTCGTACATGTTGTAATCTTCCCTTTTTGCGGGGAATATATATGCTACTTTTTATAAGGAGTATATTCTGGATAAGACTCGAGACTTCCTTTTGATGATTTCCTCTTATCGCTCGTCTGCATCACTACTCATTTGTATTGTAAGCTATGTTTTCCTCTTGACATGTTTATCTTGACGCGGTGTTAGGCCAACTCCAACGTTAGACCTCACATCGTCTGACTGCGTCTGCTTGCATCAAATGGACAAAAAATATGACCCAACCGCAAGCCCCATCCCGATTTTTGTCCGGCCCGTGTTCGTTCTCCTCCATTTTCACACCAAAGTTGCTTTGGATTTGGGACCAAAGCAGACGGAAAACGAACGTCTTCGTGTCCTCTTCGTCCGCTTGTGTCCGCGCTTGGCCCACCAGTCACTCTCTCTCCGTCTTTTCTCTACCTGGCCCATCACGCCCACCCACCGCCACTAGGCAGCAGCGGGGTTCCAAGGAGCCCGCGACGGGGTTTCCCTGCCTACGGCGGCCTCCTGGCCCTCCCGCACGGCTCTCCCTCCGTACAGCCTCGCTTCACCGGCGTCCAGGCCCTAGCCGCCGCGGCCGGCGAGTAGACGACGGACGTGGAGCACGCCCGGCGTCGCAGCACCCGAGCCCAACCTGGAGCACGCTACGGGTGCGGTGGCGGGCGCGGCGTGCACAGAAGGCTGCGGCGAGACGGGGCGAGCTCGCCGTGGGCAACTCTAGCGGGCACAACTGGCGAGCGCGATGGGGGCGTCCGCAGCTGCTAGCTAGATAGCATGCCACATGCGTGTCCGTGCTTGCTAGCTAGCTAGCACGCCGCTCCCGTGGGCTTGCTAGCTTGCTAGGTAGTGCGCAGCGCTCGGGGCAAGTGCTGGTGGGTGGCTGGGCGCGGCTCTCGGGCGAGCGCGTAGGCAGGCGCGCCAGCGTGCTGGCGAGAATGGGTGAGGCATGGTGGGGGCGGGCGGACAGTTTGAGATGCGGTAGTCTCATTGGGTGTACAAGATGAGAGACGTCCAAAACCGGACACCCATGTCCTTTTTTTTTGCTTCACACGGATGAAATCCGGACAAATCGAACTTCCGTTTGGGGTCTAGCATTGGAGGTGGCCTTGGTGAAACTGAAGCCTTAGTTGCAGACCTGTCGTTGGTTAGGTTTGGTGATTGGGATCATAACTAGAAGAGGAACTTGGTTGCTTGATTTCTCCATGGAGCAGAACAAACCAAACGAGTCAAACCCCTAGTAGATGGGTGACGGCTGTCGTCTCTATTCAGGAGGAGACGCATGTTAGCAGCAAGCCATGCCCATGTGTGCGTGGGTCAGCACGTGTGCGTGTGTGTGTGCGCGCGCGTGAGCTGCGCGGGGGTGTGGCCGCGCCAGGCGCTGGGACCCGGTGGCGTGCCGTTGCGTACATGCACGGCGGACGCGGAAACTGTGGAGCGCGGGGCGTGGAGTACGTGAGAGCTAGGTGGTTAGCGACGCATGGGAAGCGGCCGCGGTACGCGCGTCGTTGGGCATGCGAGACGTACGTGTTGCCCAGCGAAAGCGTAGGGGCTGTGTTGCCGTTCGCTACAAAACTGGATGCTCTCGGAATCGTAGTTGTGCGTTTTGTTTTGAGTTCGAGATCAGGAAATACATAACGAGGCCATACATGCGGCGGCGGGTGTTCGAGCGCCCGGTAAAACTACATGTATCTTTGTGTCCATCTCCTTCCTCTAGTCTTCTTCTTCCTCGAGAGCTGAGTGAGGCAGGGAGGTCGAGCTCCGGCGAGCAGGGGAGGAGGCCGGCGGCAACAACAACGCAAGGCAGCAAAAGATAACAAGATTTGCCCCAAAAGGTCTGTGGTGTACTATGGCTAGAACGAATAATCATGCCGCATACACTACTGGAATAGCTGTCGACGCCGACGGCTTTTTCTATGCCGACGGCCTTGTGTTGGGGCTGTCGGCATTGATGGATATATGCCGATGGCCTGGCTGAGGCCGTAGGCATAGAAAGGCCGTCGGCATACCACTTTCTATGCTGACGGCAACCGTAGGCATAGGAAGGCCGTCGGCATATATGTACTACAGACATTTCATTCCGACATATAAACAGTCAATTTCATTGTTTCGTGATGACATGTCATGCTTCCATTATTTAGGTTATTCCTACTTGGTGCTATGAAAAGGATGAGAGATGGGCAAGTTTGGTGGATAGGTGGCTCGGTGAGGATGCAGTGTTTGTTGCCAAGAGCACAAAGAGCCGGGCTAACCGTGGAACCGACGGAACACATGACCAAGGAAACAGGAACCACTGGGGCTACAAGGTAATGAAGGTATATCTATATACATGATGCATTATTTTTCTTCTTTTTACCTTCTTGTTCTTATGTACAGTGTGTGTTAGAGTGAGGAATATGGGGTTGCAAGCATCGCCCACGGCGGCAGACATTCTGTCCCCGCCACACTCCGCTGCTGCTGCTTCCCTGCCGGCTGGAACCACCTCGGGCGTGTTGCCTCCGCTGCCGTCCGTGTTGCCACCCCCGGATCAGGTCTGTCAGTCCAGATTGGGAGGATCTGGAGCCTGTGTCCCTTGTCCTTTCAGTATCGATCGGGTCTCCACACTCCTACCGCCGCCGGCAGCTGGCTGCGACTCTGCTACTACCGTTGGGGCTGGTGTGCTCATGATGACACCCTTGGTGACTCTCTCGGCCAACCTCGCGGCTGCATCTTCAGGCACCGATCCGCGCACCACGTCTGAAGCTTCCGCCGCCGCGCTTGCTCGCTGCAGGTCCGACCCATCTATGGGTGGCCGACGGGCCCCTTACCTCGCCGAGCCCGCCTCTGATACGTCTCCAACGTATCTATAATTTTTGATTGCTCCATGCTATATTATCTACTATTTTGGAATATATTGGGCTTTATTTTCCACTTTTATATTATTTTTGGGACTAACCTATTAACCGGAGGCGCAGCCCAGAATTGCCGTTTTTTGCCTATTTCAGTTTTTCGGAGAAACAGAATATCAAACGGAGTCCAAACGGAATGAAACCTTCGGGAACGTGATTTTCTCACCGAACGTGATCCAGGAGACTTGGACCCTACTCCAAGGAACAAAAGAGGCGGTCACGAGGGTGCGGGGTGCGCCCACCCCCCTAGGGCGCGCCCCCCTGCCTCGTGGGCCCCTGTTGCTCCACCGACGTACTCATTCCTCCTATATATATCTACGTACCCCCAAACGATCAGATACGGAGCCAAAAACCTAATTCCACTGCCGCAACCTTCTGTACCCACGAGATCCCATCTTGGGGCCTGTTCCGGAGCTCCGCCAAAGAGGGCCATCATCACGGAGGGCTTCTACATCATCCTAGCCCCTCCGATGATGTGTGAGTAGTTCACCTCAGACCTACGGGTCCATAGTTATTAGCTAGATGGCTTCTTCTCTCTTTTTGGATCTCAATACAATGTTCTCCCCCTCTCTCATGGAGATCTATTCGATGTAATCTTCTTTTTGCGGTGTGTTTGTTGAGACCGATGAATTGTGGGTTTATGATCAAGTCTATCTATGAATAATATTTGAATCTTCTCTGAATTCTTTTATGTATGATTGGTTATCTTTGCAAGTCTCTTCGAATTATCAGTTTGGTTTGGCCTACTAGATTGGTTTTTCTTGCCATGGGAGAAGTGCTTAGCTTTGGGTTCAATCTTGCGGTGTCCTTTCAACTAGTTAGGGCTTTGGGTTAAATTTAGTTAGGGCTTTGAGAGAGAACTAGTTAGGTGAACTAATTTAATTAGGTTAATTATCTAGGTTAGTGCAAAAATTTAGTTAGGGCTTTGACAAAGAACTAGCTAGGTTAACTACTTTAATTAGGTTAATTATCTAGGTAAAGTAGGTTAACTAGCTAGGTTAACTAACTAGGTTAAATAGCTAGGTTAATTAGGTTCGTTAGGTTAACAAGCTAGGTTAACTAACTAGGTTAATTAGGTTCGTTAGGTTAACAAGCTAGGTTAACTAGGTTCACTAGGTTAGAGGAAAAAAATTAGAGCATTAGGTGAGAAGGGTTAGAGAAATGGAGTTCCTTTGAAATTTAATTGGGTTCTGTTCTAGGCAGAGTAGCGTTAGAGAAAATAATGTGTGTGTGTGTGTGTGAGAGAGAGAGAGGAATAGCTAGAACAGAATTTGGGTTCTGTCCTAGGTAGAGAAGTGTTTAGTGAGGTCATTTTGCAAAGGTTTTTGATTTTTGAAAAGATCACTATTTTTCTAGGAAAAGAATTTAGGCAAGTTTTATTTTAAAGATGATCCTTCCTAGACTTTTATTGCTGATTTTATCTTTTCATTGAAGTGGTCATGTTATATCTTTTCATTGAAGTGGTTCGATTGTGCCCATGTGTCCTTTTGTTGTTTCCAGGGAATGAAGCGTGGGTGGCCTATGTTTTGCCGGAATGTTGATTCATTTCCATTCCGGAAAATTTCAGGTGCTCGATTTGTCCACTTTTTAGAAAAGGTCATGCCGAAATTTTCCATGAATTTTGGCATGACTTGTGCTACAAACTAGGACATATCGAGTGCCCGCGATTTGCCACTTCGGGAAGGAGTCAATGATCCTGTAAAGCATAGGTCTTTTTTATGTCATTATTCATTTTATTAGGTCTAGAATTAATTGACAAGATTTAATCGTAGGAAACATGGCTAGCACCGATGAAGGACAGTGCGACAACGTCTACCTGGCGGCAGAAGAATTTTTGAGGGAAGCCGATGATCAAGGGTTGACGTTGCTGGTTCCGCCTGTCACATCGGAGATTGAGACCGACATCGAGACCGGCGCTGAGACTGAGACCGGCATCGAGACCGGCGCTGAGACTGAGACCGGCATCGAGACCGGCACTCAGACTGAGACCGGCGCCGAGACTAGTGGAGGCGGTATAGAATGGAAAGCAAAGAGGCAACGGCTTCCTAACAAGCTATGGACTACTAGACTGGTGGTCACGGAGGTGGACGACGGCAATTTTGAGCCAAACGCGCCCGAGGAAGCGCGCGTGCTACGGCAATCAAATAGGATGCATCATACGGACAACCGCCACCATCAACGATGAGAAACTACAGAAGATAGATAATATGAGGCCCTCCCTCCTCAAGAAGATGCACCAGATATTCTTGTTCCCGGGCCGGAATGAAAAGGATTATAAAGATCCAGATAAGGACCCGACAATGAAGAAGATAAACAAACACGCCATGACCAAGTTTAGCGACGCGTTAGCTGCCTGGAAATCAAGGGTGAAATATCGGATCGTCAACAAAAAGGAACCCTACTCCGAGATTGTAAAGGATAATCCGACAATCACGACAAATCACTTTGAAATATTCAAGGCGGCTTGCGAGGCCGAAGCTGCCAAAAAAAGTCGAAGTCCATGAAGGGGCTTCAACAGAGGAACATTCGGTGCCACCACCTCAGAAGCCGTGGTTACGGTGGGAAGAGGTCCATATGGGCCAAGCAGGACCCGGAAGCCGCGAGTCTGGGCATCCCAGCCCCCTTGGCGGAGTTCACCGTCCCGCAGGAGCGTGACGTCCTCAGGGCCCGGCACCATTGGGACCCAGTGAAGAAGATTTTCGAGACGAACAGGGTCACCACGGAGCTCATGAGACTGCTGGTAAATTTAGTTTCTGATCAATTCGACTACACGTTAGTCATATTTGTAGAGAGAGTAGCACAGGATTGCAGCTGAAAGCGACTCGCCGTTTGAGGCGTTGGCAAGGCCCAAGTGGGACACTCCATTGAATCAGGCGTTGAACATATTGAAACGACTCCCGGTGGAGACTCGACCGTCGTATGTACGCGTGCATGGTGTCGGAGACAGCGCCACGTGGAAGAAGTACTACCGTGAGACCACGGAGGAGAGAAAAGAAAGACAGAGGTTAACTGAAGAAAACATCGACAAGAAGGTTGAGATTGCGGTTGAGAAGAGATCACCTGAGACAGTCGCAACTGCGGTAGCTACCGCAAAATAGGTGTTTGTTGATATGTCTAATTCCTTGGTTCCGGCCATTTTCACTTGGAGCAGGCAAAATCCAGAAAAAAGTGCAACAGACTTTCCCCTTGCTGACTTCTTGGGGAGCAACTCGACTAGCGTTGCACCAACACCTGCATCTTCACCGGCTCCCGCATCAGCTCCTGCATCTGCTCCCGCACCTACTCCGGCACCGGACGTGCTCGGCGGTGCTTCGTCTTTGGTTGAGCTCGACGCCCTCACGATATCTGTCACACCGGCCCCCTTCAATAAATATATAATCTCACGTTTTCGTTGCTTTTCGGATGTCTCATGTCGCAGACTTTTCTTTGCAGGCCGACGAAACCCCGTGCACCATATTGTACACCATAGCCGACTAGAAGGTGGACGTGGGGAAGGCGGCGATAATGGAGCCGAAGGCACCATTGTTCCACAGCCGGCCGATCCCCCCAGACGTCTTCAAGGTTTTCGTGGCCAGTGTCAAACCGAACCACGAGAATTTGGCTCCTCTGGTACTAGTGGAGGATGACGACGAGACCCCGCGGCGGCTTGGTGATTGTTGCAATGGGTGGGTCCTGTTGTGGCCAAAGAGTTTGCTTCGTCTGGAGGTGGCCGAGAGCACACCCACGAGGACGCAGTTAGGTATGAACATCAACACCTCACCTACCCAATTAGCGTCAGCTGTCGTGCTGGGTGATAGCGGAGGGGGTGAGGAAAAGGCTCCATTAGTCGTTGGTGACGTCGTCATAGATGAGGATGAGGATGACGATGGCACTCAACAGTATGTCAATACTGGCGCCTACTTAGGGTTTGAGCGTCATGAGTCGGTGCCTGAATTGCCGTCTCCGGAGGCCGAACATATTATGGATGACCTTCCGGTAGTAAAGAAGTCTAGGAAGAGATCGAGGAAAGGCAAAAAAGCTACTTCTATGATCCAGCCGCCTCAGCAGCCTCGGGTTCAGGACCGTATAGATACCCCCGGTGCGGGAAAATGACATATCCCCGGTCAACCAATCCTACCTGAAGCAGCGCTAGGGGCCAGATTCTGCGATCTAAGGATACTTCATGACGATGTGCTACAGATAGAGAAAGTCCTCACCGCCTCGAAAGATCCAAGATACCCACTCTACATGGTTAACGTTCCGTGGCAATTGTCGTACGTCGACACATTCCCCGCGGAAAAGTTATTCCTTCGATTCGATTACATATTCGACATGTTTCACGTGAAGAAGCTGGATTTTACGTTTGTCCGCCTTTATGCCTTGCACATGAAGCACATCATCGGGGTTGAGCAGATACCTCATATCTGTGTCGCTGACCCGTACTTCATGCACGAGGTCTTCTTGGGAGTCTGCGCAAAGCACCGTGAATACGCGAGGGAATACATCGTCAATTTCATGCTCGTCAATAAGGACAAGCTGGCGATTCTCGTGCCTTATCATCCCCTGTAAGTCATACGCGCGGATATCCTTCCTTTGATTTCAATCATTCATTTGCACGGTGGAGGCTAATTAATTTGAGGTGTACTTATTTTGCGCAGCGGCGGCCACGCCGTCCTCATCATCCTCTACCCTCGATACTCCCATGCTCTTTACTTGGACTCGTCGAAGAACATTAACAAAAAGGATTACACCCACATCAAGTCTATTCTCGACAGTGCTATGTTTTACTACGACACACGGGGTGGAGAGGTCAAGGACAAGAAGACAAGGGACGGCAGGCCCACCTTCGGCCAGAAGACTGACTTCTGCTGCATCCAGAAACCGAGTGATTCTCTTAATGATGGATTCTATGTCCTACACCACATGCTGGAGTACAGACGGGATCACCAGAACCTTCGCATTTCACCTACATCCGGCGATGCCCATATTATGCACTGGGCAAAGAACATAAGAGATATCGAGGATCATCGACTTTGAGCTGAGTTCTATCACATCCAACGCGAACTTGCCCAACTCATCATGAAGGAGGTTGTCGGAAAACCAGGGATGTTCTACGAAGAAGGACAAATGTCGCAGGAAGACGTCCGAACAAGGGTAGCCGCTCAACGTCTCGACCTGAAGCCTTTCACTAGGCTCGGGGACTATCTCCCTGACTTGGATGGATGACACTACATGTTGGAGTGATTGTCGATATATGACAATGTATCCATTTAGTCCATACTTTCTGTATGACGAAACTTTGAGTTATGCACGACGAAAATTTATTTGTGATGTAATTAAACCGTCCTCCTCCACTAGCGACGATCACTCTAGTTAGGGCATTTTGGGTACGATCAACTTTGTTATTTATGCTTATGATATGTTGCTTCTATTTTTGCCAAGTCTATCTCTTTCTGTTGCTCAACTATATATGTTGCATGTCATCGACTCATGTGACGATGCAGGTGCATAGATCATCGATGGTGAAGAAGTGCTATGCCAGGAGTATATATACGACGAGTGGTCGGAGTGTCAGGCCCAGGTGTACCGGTTTCCGGTTTCCGAGCGACAGGCAATAGTTAGTTTAGGTTCACGCTAATGCGAGAGAGGGATACGAACTCATGTAGTGCATAGTTCCGCTCTCATTCAAAGTGATAGCTCTTCTCGCGTATATCATTGTTTAGATGGATGACGATGTAGTTGCAAGTAATCGAGACTTATATCGCAATTTTCGAGATGATGACGAGAGACCACTTTGTGTTGGATGATGATTATGATGATGACATGATTTGATGAGACTTTTTGTATGTATATGCTATGATTACATTTGTATGTGTATGATATGCTAAAGATTATTGTATAAAGCCTATTCAAATACAAAAACAAATATGCAGAAAAAAAAAGCAGAAACTAATAAAAGTAGAAGTAGCGAGGGGAACAAAGTTATCAGTAGCGCTACCTTACCAGTAGCGCTTTCTGCTAAAAAGCGCTGCAGATATTAGCAGCAGCGCTCTGCACTAAAGCGCGCTACTGCTAGCCATGTATAGCAGTAGCGCGGGACGACAGGTGCTACTGCTACACGTTAGCTATAGCGCCTTATCAGTAGCGTGTGGTCCCGCGCTATTGATAGGATAAATACCCGCGATACTGTTAGGGTTTTCCCTAGTAGTGATTCCGGAACCTGAAATCTCCACCATGCTTGCTAATCTTTACCTAATAACAAAGGACGGAAGCTTTCATAGTTCTCCGTTAATTTTGTGTTACCCACAAAGATCGACGGCTGAGATTTAAAAGGAAAAACTTTTTTATTATTATTTAGTCAAAAAATGAATCGTTGGTCTCCTTCCTCTCTATCACGAGGCAAGTTGCGGTGCCGGGACAATCCCTGTCTCCTTATTTTTAATCCAATCCTCCCTCTTTATCCAGAAACATCCTCTGTCGTCCAATCCTTGATGCGCCTGTCGCTTCGTCAGACACAAACTCTCATCAAGCTCGCACGCAACCATGGGTGTCCGGCAAGTCGGTGCTTCCCTATGCTCCCTCTCATAAATACGGCATCCAAGATGAGATGGAGAAGCTGAAGATGGAGCAGTCAAATGATCAGGCGTACGACGAGGATGCTCCCACTGGCAATTCATCTGGGTAGTGTATCTCGCCGAGGCCAACGGAGGCAACAACCGAGGCGTGTGGTTGGGATATATTTTTCCTCCACTGAATCCGTATCACGGCAACATACTCATTCCGCCGCCTGTGCAGCTGCCTCTGAGGCTACACCCTTCATACGAGGCCACTATGGTGCCCCTCCGCTGGCCAGGTGGTAAAGCCAAAGTCCAAGGCGCCGGTAAGTACACCAACCTTTTATTAATGTCTATCATGCACTGATTACTTGATTGGTGACCTGAAAAAAGCAGGTTGATTTGATCTAGCACAAAAGCCCACTGAAGAGATTGAAAGTACTTCTTAAGTGTTAGAGCATCTCCAACAGGCGCGCTAAACAGGCGCCGCGCCGTAAATAGACCCGTTTTAGCGCGCGCGCAACCAGGCGGATGGCTCTAGCGGACGCACAATAACCGCGCGCGCGGTATAAACAGTTGGGCGTGGCAGGAAGCGGTACCCCGCGCGGTGTATTTGCTGCGCCCGCTTCCGCGCGCGGCACACTCGCTCGCTCTGTCTTCTCCCGCTCCAAAGCCCCGCGCGCGCCGGCGCCGGCGACCCGCACCCATTGACGCACGCGCCGGCACCCCGCTCACCCCGTCCTATAGCCGCGACCCCCCCCCCCCCCCCCCGCCCCGCCGCCTCCGCCACAAACCCTAGCCCGGGCGGCGTTGGCCTCGCCTCTGCCGGAGCTCCTCCGACCATCGGCCTCGCGCGTGGCCTCTTCATGCCGCCGCGGATGACCTCGGCGGCGGGTGGCGTCGCGCCGGCGCCGGCCCGAGCCGCCGCCCCCTCCTCCTCAAAGCTCCCCAATGCGGCGCCGCTAAAGAAGGGCAAGACATCGGCGAAGAAAAACAACGCGGCGGACGGCTCCGGCACCTCCAAGGCGAGGAGGAAGAAGCTTGCGGGGCGTGCGACGGGCGCGGCGGCTGCCGAAGCGCCGGCGAGCTCACTCGTTGAGCGGGCGGCCGGCGCGCACAACATGTTCGACGAAATGCCTCCAAGGTAAAAAAATTCTAAGTTTTCATTTTTTTTGTTATTTTTTGAATGCATTCACATATAGATAGCTTATTTGCATTGTGCAAAAAAAATTGTAGTCTCAATGATGATGCATACATGTCCACGATGGGTGTTGGCTCCAACAATTCGCATTGGTCTCAAACCAATGACATGCATTTCGAAAACCATTAGTTCGAGGTGGACGAGGAGGGTGAGGGCATTGTCAACGCACCGAAAGGAAGAGCGGGCAATTACAGCAACGCCAATGACATCTTACTATGCAATACTTGGTTGCAAGTGTCGACGGATCCATCCGTTGGAGGTGATCAAAGTAGAGATGCTTATTGGCTTCGGATGAAGGAACACTTTGATGTTCGCAACGTGAGTGGAATTGACCGCTCCGGCCGATCACTTAGGTCCCAGTGGTCGACAATCAACTCGGATTGTCAAAGGTGGGCGGCCTGTCAAAAGGCGGTTGACAAGTTGAACCCAAGTGGCACAAATGAGGACGATAGAGTAAGTGGCATTTCATACATGTTCATCATACTTGTTGTTGGTGCTAACTTGCTTTGTTTTCATGTAGTACAACATTGCGCAAAACTTGTTCAAAGAAGAGGAGAGAAAAACCAAGAAGGGGAAGATCAAGAAAGGAAGGGTATTTACTTTGCCTTATTGCTATGAAGTGTTGAAAGATGATGAGAAATGGAAGAAGCGTGAAGATTTGGATGATTTGCATTTGAGCAACAAACGAAAGCGAACAATTAAGTTGGATCATGATGATGATGAGGAGGATGACGCATCAAGTGATGACGGCAAGAGAAGCCCACACCCAACTCGGTTTCATACTCGAAGCCAAAGCGACCGGATGGGTGCAAGAAAGACAAAACCGAAAAGAAGAAGATGAAAGGAGATGATGAGCTCAAAAATGCTATGGAAGCAATTGTGAAGGCAACAAAAGAAGCCAACGAGGTGAGGAAAATGGCAAGGAACCAAGATGCCGCGGCCGAGGAGAGGAGGGTGGCGGCCGAGGAGAGAAAGGTGGCTTTGGAAGAGAGGAAGGTAAGCAATCAGGAGCGTACTAAATTGTTGGAATGGGAGAAGCACTTGTTCTTCTTGGACACATCTAACCTCAATGTGGCTCAAAAGGAGTATGTCAATCTAGCCCGTGAAGAAGTCTTGATCCAAAAAAAAGCCATGGTTCATGCAATGGGTGGCGGTGGCCTCGGCGCCATGGGTGGCGGTGGCATCGGCGCCATGGGTGGCGGTGGCCTCGGCGCCATGGGTGGCGGTGGCCTCGGCGCCATGGGTGGCATGGGTGGCTTGTGTGGCTTTGGAGCTTCCCCCGACGCTATGGCCACCATGGGAGGCATGAGTTTTGCTTCTCTCATGGGAGGCATGGGTGCACCTTCGGCCGCCATGGGCGAAATGTCTTTCGATGTGTCTCCTCGCACACATTCCCATGAAAGATGCCGTTGAAGATCTTGCCCACACCGTCGGAGCTTCACGTGATGCGGTGCGCGATGAAGAGAGGAAGGAAGATTCATCTTCAGAGGCGGAAGAATCGTCTTCTGAAGATGAGGACGAGGACGAAGACGAGGACGAGGAATGATGTGTCTTTCATTTGTGTATTGAACTTGATTTGCATTTTGAACTTGGTTGGATGAACTTGTGGGCATGATTTTAAACTTGTGGGCATGAACTTTTTTTCATCAACTTGTTTGTGTGAAATTTTGTGTTGAAAATGTTCATTATTTTATTTTAAAAATGCCATATGCAATACACCGCGAGTCGCACGCGCTGCTGAAGCGGCGCGCGCGCTGCATTTCAGCGCGGCTGCTAGAGCGGGCGCTGTGCGCCCCTCCAAACCAGACGATGCGCGCGCGGCAAATCTGTTTTTTGCGCGTCGCGCGTCCGGCGCCTGTTGGAGATGCTCTTAGGCCTTCAAAGTTTCAAGTAGAAGTCCAAAAGAAGAAGGATCAAGAACATCCTGTAACAAGCCCGTGAGTTAGTACATACTGGACTGGTACATTGTTTCAGATTTCTAATTGATACTGGCGCTGTTGCTTGACATCTTTCGAGGGTCTACATTATGATGGTTACGAAGATTCAGGAACGATCTCAGTGCTACAGGTATGAATGACATGCCCTGGCTGCAGTCCGTCGTTGATTTGCCTTTCAAGTGGCGTAGACACCCGATTCAGCAGCAACTGCAGAAAAATTCCAAAAATACGTGATGCACTACTGGACTATCATGTGGATAATGACTCTTATTGGAAAGAGTGACGTCATTTCTCTGACCTTATGGGTGTTGAATTTCAGCATTTTCCCCTGCTCTTGAGTGAACTAAAGAATAGTGAAATCCTGGCTTTTGGTTCATTTTGTAGCCTATGTGCAAGTTCCTCACTATTTCAGTCTGTAATGAGCAACTTTTTTTATGACAGTACAATCAAGGATGTGTTCGTCGATAAATTTACCTATATTTGGTAGTGTAACATACACTTCAAAATAGTAGTATGGTCTTTGTATGGTAATTTCAATCAGCAATTTGCATTAGGGTCTTCGTTGGCTGTGCACATTGTGATGCTTACTACTGCTTTGAATTATTTGGATAGCGTCAGTTGTCGGACATGCATTGCAGAATTTCTGTAAATACTGCGTTGCCTCTGAATTGATCGTTTTTCGTCTCTGCATTATGTGTGATGGAATGTGACAATTACAGGAATGTGGTGGGTCAACGCCCCATGGGTGGGTCCTAGTCCAAAAAAAGTAAAATCCTAGCGGATAAGCTGCGTAATTTTTTTCCGATGGAAAGAAGGAAAAGAAGGGACGAGGACACAAACTCCTCATAAATCAAAAATCAAAAAATGGAAGGACAAGGGAGAGGCCCCGTCGAGCCTGGATCACAACAAGGACAACAATCTCGACCTGAGCAACAAGAAGAGACCACGAGCAAATCATGGCCATGCACACCAAGATATACGAAGATCTGGCGGGTGAGGGAGATGTTGAGTTCAACGATGAGGCCAACACGATTGAGTTCAATGTGTAGAACCAAAACTATCGGTGCAGATGGACTTTAACCACCTCAACACCGGCTCTCATAAGTGCAGCGGCGTGGGATGTGTCGTCGAATACATGAGTGATTCACCACTGTGAACTCAGCCTCCAACGACAAAGAGGAAGACCAGGAGGAGGACCACGATGCCGTTGAGGCAAACTAAAATGGGATAGGGGTTTGTAATGTCCAATAATAATCATCCTCGTACAGTTTTCCTGAGGTGGTACTCTGTTTTTTCTTCTCATACATAGATAGAACAAAAGTCTCATACATAGATAGAACAGAAGTCACATGAGTTGATTTTGTGTTCCTTGCTGCATGGGCACCCACTTGATTAAGTTATTCAGGAATATATTAGACAATATTTATATTCGGCAATAAGAATTTTTAATGTATATCCGGTTGGAAATGAGGGGTCTTAATCCATGCTTATTACACTCGAGATGTGTGATTTCTTCTTCCGTTGCAACGCACGGGCATTTTTGCTAGTAATACTTTTAAAGATGGAGTACCTAAAAAACTTGGAGATCCAGGAATACTAACTATGCCTTGCCCCATCGAAAGAAATTATATGAAAACTGCTTTATGTGATTTGGGAGCTGGTGTTAGTGTTATGTCTTTCTATTTATATAAAATACTTGATTTGAATAAACTCACACCTACTGAAATATCTTTGCAAATGCCTGACAAATCAACTGCCATACCTGTCGGTATTTGTGGGGATGTGCCTGTTGTTGTTTCTAATGTTACTATTTTGATTGACTTTGTTATATTTGAGATGCCCGAGGAGAAAGAATTATTGAGTTTCAAAAAAAACCGGGGAACCGCCGCCGCCTCCTATTCTTCATCGGGATGCCCGAGGAGAAAGAATTAACCGATGTTATAAAATCACATTTTTTCAGAAAAAATCGAGGAGAAAGAATTATCGTGTTTCACGAGACGGAGCCACCGCCGCCTCCTATTCTTCATCAGGAGGCCAGATCTGGTGTCCGTTTCGGGCTCCGAAGAGAGTGATCTTCGATCTTCGTCATCACCAACCCTTCTCCATCGCCAATTCCATGATGCTCCCCACCGGAAGTGAGTAATTCCTTCGTCGGCTCGCTGGTCGGTGAGGAGTTGGATGAGATTCGTCATGTAATCGAGTTAATTATGTTAGGGCTTGATCCCTAGTATCCATTATGTTCTGAGATTGATGTTGCTATGACTTTGCCATGCTTAATGCTTGTCACTTTGGGCCCGGGTGCCATGATTTCAGATCTGAACCATTTATGTCATCACCATTGTATCTATGTTCTAGATACAATCTTGCAAGTTATAGTCACCTACTACGTGTTATGATCCAGCAACCCCGGAGTGACAATAGTCGAGACACTTCCCGATGATGACCGTAGTTTGGGGAGTTCATGTATTCACCGTGTGTTAATGCTTTATTCCGGTTCTCTATTGAAATGAGGCCTTGATATCCCTTAGTTTCCAATAGGACCCCGCTGCCATGGGAGGGTAGGACAATAGATGTCATGCAAATTCTTTCCATAAGCATGTATGACTATTTACGGAATACATACCTACATTATATTTATGAACTGGAGCTAGTGCCGTATCACCCTAGGTTGTAACTGTCACATGATGAATATCATCCAACGAATTCACCGATTCAACGCCTATGATTTTCCTACATATTGATCTTGCTAAGTTACTACTGCTGCTGTTACTATTGTCTGCTACAAAACTATTGCTATAACTGTTACCGTTACTATTGTTGTTGCTACTACTATGAAAACTATCATATTACTTTGTTACTGATAACTTTGGTGCAGATAATTAATCTCAGGTGTGGTTGAATTGACAACTCAGCTGCTAATACTTGCAAATATTCTTTGTCTCCCCTTGTGTCGAATCAATAAATTTGTGTTGAATACTCTACCCTCGAAAACTGTTGCGATTCCCTATACTTGTGGGTTATCAGTCTCGTTGAGGCATACATGTTTAATGTTTGGACTATCTCAATAAAAGATCTTATGTGATTTCTACGTCCCAGACAAGGAGCATGACATGAGTACGAGTTAGATCCGGGCTGAGTCCCTGTTGGACTAGAATTAGGACTTGAGGACGTGTATTGATTTATTTATTTTCTTGCAAGGAAAACCTAGATAAGTACTTTTCTTGTACGGGTATTCGAGCTGCCTCATATATAGGTGACAGCCGATTGAACAACACTAATAGAAGCAATCAATAAATTACACTTTTGTGTTCATCTATCTTTATCTCCTCCCCTTGTGTCATGCTTATGTTCCTTCGTAATTCCTCTTTGATGGAGGGTTGAGGATCCAGTATGCCCCAGGGGTGACTGAATTGACCTGGAGAAATGCTTAGCCACCGCTAGCCTGATGGGGTCCCTCCAAAGCGATTGGTGTTTCCGTTCTACAAAAGCGCCCGCAGGATGTCTTGCATACCGTTCTTCTTCGACGTGAGTTGTAGTGCATGACCCGTGGCATTGATGGTACACAATGACGTTCTCATGTCTGAATAGATCCAAGGGCTCTAGATGAGCCTAATCCTCTCCCAAAAGCGTCTTTATTAGCCAAGGAAGCCGTGGGAACAAACACTGATAAAAATCGTGAAGAATCATGTCTGATATGAGCCTTTTAGAGCTTGTCAAGAAGTGATACAAGCATTGTGCATCGTTGAATGATCTAGACTCCTCCGCTAAAACGGTTGCCTTTTTTTCAAACAAACTCGGAATTTGAAGTTCTTGGGCTCGCTTTTCAGCCAAATCCCAAGTCTATTGCCTGGAAGTCCTCTGTATAGAACAAAGGAAAGTAATGAAAACTAAATAAAACCACAAACTATGGAATGGTCATAATGGAAAGAGTGGAAACTAGAAAACATACATAATGGACTTGTATTTAGATCTATGGCACATTATATATGGAGATAACACATAATAAATGAGCTCAAAAATTGCGTAAAATATAGTGAGTCTGTGTCCATCCTCCCCACGACCTTGCCCGCGGCAAGAAAAAACTGAGGGCAAGGCTTGCCTGAGCGCTTCCGACAACTATGAGTCGCCAGCCAAGCCGGCTGGTGCGAAGATGAAACATGAAGACACTGGATGCCACTAGTGCAGAACCGGGCAATAGCACCGGTTCGTAAGGCCCTTTAGTGCCGGTTCCACAACCGGCACTAAAGTGTGGTCACTAAAGCCCCCCCCCCCTTTAGTACCGGTTCAACACGAACCGGTGCTAAAGGGAAACCACGTGGCACGAGCCAGCTCCGGGGGCCGGGAGCCCTTTAGTACCGGTTGGTAACACCAACCGGTACTAAATGTTTGTGGGTTTTTGTTTTATTTTTTATTTTTCAATTAAATTTGTGTTATCAATTTAATTTAAGATTGTTTTACGTTATAATGAGTTGTAGTCGTCATCATCATCATCATCATCATCATCATCATATTAATAAATAAATAAACTCTAGCTAGCTAAAAATCATCGTAGTCGTCATTAATTACCACTATTTAATCACGATAGTCATTACCGCTAGCTATCTAATCATCACCAACACTGGCTAGCTTAAAGAAGAAACATTCACTTTGTAACAGAAGCAAAGATATCATCGAGTTCAACATAATCATCACCAACATCGAAGTTCAGGACAATACGGACATGATCAAAGAGGACAAGGTACTAATTAAGAGCATGAACTAGCTACTCCTGCTGCTCCCTCTCAGGTAGAATAGCATAGAACATGTATAGCTCTCCTGATTCATCATACTGGAGCATGCAGATGAATCTGTCTCCTAATCTTGGGTTGCGCTTCTCCTTGCTGCCCCCTAATACTTCTCTGCGATCGTTAACAACTTTGCTCCAATCTTTCACTATTAAGCATTCTTCGCTTTCAGAAATCCTGAATGCACTCATGTGCAATGTAGGAAATCTTGGTCGTAAGCTAACCATTGACATGTGATCTTTTGTCTCGATCCACTGAGGCACAACTGTCGTCGGAAGTCCCTGTTGAAGAACATCGTATAGTAATTAATATACTAAGCAATTAAGTTTAGCTTCAAAAATAATGTATGCAAAAGATGCACTAATTAAGGACAAATAGTTAAAATCTTACCATCTTTCGATTATATATGTGACCGTAGTTCAATACGATCACCATTGGTCGCATGTTTTGAATACTAACATTTCTAAGTTTAGGAAAAAAAATTGTCTTGACAGTATTAAGATCCTCAAGCCATGAAACATAATGACTTATCTCCTCGCAGTTTAGTTGAGCCCCGGAGCAGTAGTAGGTCATGTCTACCAAGCGCCGGACATGTTTGCTTGAACCGAAATAAGCTGACAATACAAATTAGTTGCCAACTATTTTTGAATAAACTGTATCAAAGACATAAACATATGCATGCATGGCTGAGAAAAACTCACATAATGGTAGAACTGGAGGCGTTTGCACATCGACCCAGATGTCTATATTACCTTCAATATCATCTTCTGGACGAATATCAAAGGTGATAACCATATCAGGCTCAAATGCATAAGCCTTGCATAGTGCTTGCCAAGTTTTGCATTCAAAATGGGTGTATGTGTCTCCATTATATAATTTGACGTTGAAAGTATACCCATGCTCCGTCTTCAAGTAAACTCTCTTTACCTCCATATCATCTATAGCACTAAAACCTACCTTATCCAAGACAAAAATTCTTGCATGGCAGGGGATGCGCTAGTAGAATAGTGAAAATATAAAATTATAAGTTGAAGCAAATGAAGAATAAGTCATGCTTTAAAATTATAAGTTGAAGCAAATGAAGCATAAGTTTTGCATTCAAATAATAATTGCCGTTGTGACTTACTGTATCCACTTCGAATGTCTCATTCAGCTTGATGCTGAAGCGCCTACCATCAACAAGGAAATTTCTGTCACACAGGCCGCGCTGGTCTTCACAGTGTTCACACATAATGAAATCTTTTTCGTCGTTAGATGACATTTCCTATATGTTCATATAGGTGAAACATTAAACACTTATTACTATCTAACATTAATTAATATCTAGCCAATTCAAATATATATTCATCTAACATATGACATTAATATATCTAACTATATGCATCTCTAACAATTCACATTACTATATATTTAACTTTTCTATCTAATTCATCTAACATTCGACATTAATCTAACATTTATATAAACTCAAAATATATAAAAACATTAAATAAACAGAAAAACTCATTAACAAATAATATTTTAATTAGATCATCAAATATCAGATACGACAATTTTCTTACTAAAAATAAACTAGTTATATTAATTATTCAACTAGTTCAAATCTCAAATACCTAAATAAACTAGTTCGACAATTTTCTTACTAAAAATAAACTAGTTATATTAATTATTCAACTAGTTCAAATCTCATATACCTAAATAAACTAGTTCGACAATTTTCTTACTAAAAATAAACTAGTTATATTAATTATTCAACTAGTTCAAATATTCTCACATACCTAGCTAATATAATATCTAATTAAATTTTCTAAAAAACAGAAAACAGAAAACAGAAAATAAGTAAAAAAAAATGTATATGTGTGTATGTGTGTGTGTATGTGTGTATATATGTGTGTGTCTGTGTACGTATATGTATACACCGTAGTGCGCGGCCTCGTACGCAGCCGCCCCGTACGTACGAGCGGGGGCGCCGGCGTAAGGGCCGGGGGCGGCGGTGTACGTACGGGGCGGGTGCGCGCGCGGCGCGGGTACGCGAGAGCGAGAGAGTATGTACGGGCCGGACCGCGGCGCGACGACGACGGACGGCGGGCGACGACGGGCGGCGGGCGACTGGCGACGGGCGGACGATGGGCGACGGGCGACGGGCGCGGCGGGCGGCGACGATGGGACTAGAGCGGCGCGCGCGGCGTCGCGAGAGGTTGGAGACGAAGAAGTGGGGAGATGTAATTGAAATTTTCATAAGTGTTGTATATATAGGACCATCCTTGCCACCAACCGGTACTAAAGGGTGGTCTTTAGTACCGGTTGGAGGCACCAACCGGTACTAAAGGCCTCGCGCTGCCACCCCAAAGTTTAGTCCCACCTCGCCGGATGAAGGCTGGTTTATAAACCCAGCCGCGGCTACCTCTTTGAACTCCTCTATATAGCAGGCTTGTGGGCCTAAATTCTGCGCGCTGCCCTGTGAGTCTGTTGAGCCTTTAAGGCCTGTAATTGCACGCCCGTGGCCTAGCAGGCACACAGGGCAGCGCCCCAATTTTTTTTATAGTTTTTTTCTTTTCTGCTTTATTTTCTTCTATTTATTTCTGCGTAGTTTTTTGTATAGTTTTTTCTTTTCTGTTATATTTATTTTCTTCTATTTATTTGTGAGTAGTTTTTCATCTAGCCAAAATTCAACATTTTCAGAGTTCATTTTGTAGTGATTTTCAATTTCACGGTCATTTTGTAAACGATTGAAAAATAGCGAATATATATTTTTTTTCTTTTCTGCTTTATTTTTTCTTCTATTTATTTCTGAATAGTTTTTTCTTTTCTTCTATATTTATTTTCTTCTATTTATTTCTGAGTCGTTTTTTATATAGTTTTTTTCTTTTCAGCTATAGTTTTTTTCTTTTCTGCTATTTTTTCTTATCTGCTATTTTTTCTTTTTTGCTATTTTTTCTTTTCTGCAAAACTTGATGGTCAAAGTCTGGAGTTATAACCAAAGTTTAAAAAAAAGAAATGCCGACATGCAATTAGTTTTTGCCATAACAGAAGAAGTCCGGAGTTGTAATAAGTTATTAAAAATAAAAAAGAGGTGCAATGCTCGTTAATTTGCTTCAAGCCTTTCGGAATAGTGTAAACTGCACTGCGCATAGCTCCGTGCAGTCTACCATATTCCTGAAGGCTTGAAGCTAAGCAACGTGAGCATTGAGCCTCTTCTTCATCGTCTCTGCACTCAGGGCTTATAAACCGGTCCTAGTCCCTCTCTCTTCGCGAGGTGGGACTAAAAAACAGCTTACTAAGAAACTGTAGTACTGGTTCATCCATGAACCGGTACTAAAGGTGCTCGTGGGGCCCCAGCCTTACCTGACACAACCTCATTAGTACCAGTTCGTGGCACGAACCGGTACTACAGAGCTCCTCCCGCGTAGCAGTTTGAACCGGTACTTAAGAGCTCCTTCCGCCTAGCAGTTGAATGATGCATACTGAATGCACAAAAAGTCTGGAGTTGTAATAAGTTTAAAAAAATGAAATGCCTTTGTAACAGATGCGTTTAATTTCGTCATAAACCTGAATACTTCGAAAGAGATTGTCCAGTTTGTAAACGAAGTGCATCCAGTTTTTGCCGTAACCCTCTCTACTTTTCTGAACATGATATGTGGGTGAAATGATGATACCATGCCAAGTTTCAACTTTTTCAGAGTTTATTTGTAGTGCTTTTCAATTTCCAGGTCATTTAGTTCTCAAAACAAATCATTAAATGCATGAAAAATAGCAAATGAAGGCATAAACGGTTGAAAGTTGATGGCGTCGCTTTGAATGGTGCATACTAAACGCAAAAAATATAAGAGCATTTAGATCATGATCTTATATTTCTTTACAGTCTAAATTGTCAATATGGTCTTATAACATCAAAAATACTTTGATCATCAATTATCTTTGTGTGTACAATCTGAATTGTCAATATGAGTCATCAACGATTTATAAACCGATGAAGACTCATATTGCGGCCACAAATTCTACACATAGAGTTCAATGAAGACCAAGTGCTTGTGATAGTTTAAGAAATAACATATTTAAGGTGGTAAAAGGCTTGTTATGGGAGCAAGGTGGGACTAAAAACAGCTTGCCATAACCTCATTAGTACCGGTTCGTGGTACGAACCGGCACTAAATGGTGATTGTGGGGCCATAGCCTGACCGCAGGCTGACACAGCATCTTTAGTACCGGTTCGTGGCATGAACCGGTACTAAAGGTTCGCCACGAACCGATGTTATTGATCGCCTCCACGAACCGGCACTAATGTACACATTAGTGCCGGCTGAGATTCAAACCGGCACTATTGTGCTTCACATTTGACCTTTTTTCTACTAGTGTGCCTGAGCCATTGTCCCGGTAGTGGCGGCTCCCACGCACTGGCATGCCAGCTTTTTACAACGGGACATCAGGACCCCACGCAAAACCGTTGATGGCGAATTCGAGACCGCTCAAACGGATATTGCAGGCGGAAACCGAAGAATAGAACATCTGCTCCATCATGTCGATAGATGTTTGCTCGACGGTGGGTGCTAACAGTCGTGTATATAATCCTAATAATATCACGGGGTTGTGTACGTAGAGGCAATCATATATATCATGCAATGCTGATGCAAGTACGCACAAAGAATTAGACAGGTTTGGGTCCTCATTGGTGGAGGTAATACCCTACTCATATGGGGTATTCTTGCCTTGCTGTAGGTTTCCATATGAGTTCAACCCCCAGTTCGGTGCCCACCTCCCGGCTTATATAGTGGGCTAGGAGGGGTGCCCTAACGGGCTGGTAATAAATGTTATTGATGACCATAACAACGACCGACTGTTCTTGGCTTTTACTACCCGTAATTGTCATATTTAACTATATACAGTACTAACACTGTTGGATAATGACAGCACTAGAACCATCATGGAGATCCGTCTGGCCCTGTCATGGTGATCACCGACTATTGATACTTGTTCACCAGGGGTGTAGGATCTGATTGTGCGCACTTGGTCTGTTAGAGAGGAAGCCCCTGTCCTTTGATAAATTGGGTTGTAACTTCAGTGGGCTTAGTGTGTTATCCCTTGTCTGTTATCCCTTGGCTGGGCCATTATGTATCCGTGGGCCTACCCTGTAGGTATTCCTGCGTCAAGTATTATTTAGAACAATTGTTTATCTGGTACTCCGTTTATAAACAAATACTTCCTCTGTAAACTAATATAAGAGCGTTTAGATCACTACATTAGTATTCTAAACACTATTATATTAGTTTACGGAGGGAGTAGATGACTTTTAGGTCATCACTACTTTAGCGATCTAAAAGAATGTACATGGGGTACTATTTAGGCTATAGTCGTTTAAATTGGAATCACTAAAGTAGTGATCATTAAAGTGCATAGCAAAAAAAAATGTGTATAGCCTATATTAAAAGAATGTGCATAGCAAAATATGGGAATCAAACATATTGTTTTAATAAAGAAAAATGTGTATTGAACATTCTTATCATTTCATGCGAAATATAGGTTCATTCAAATATATGTGTTTTTTGTTGGATTCAGTCACAGTTTGGCATTTAATTAAGATACATTACGAGGGTTTTATATACCTAGCCAAGGTTAAGATGGAACACTAACAAGTACATCAGCTACCATTGTTTTCCTCCTTTCTCTTTTTTTAACATAGTTGTAGCATAGCACGTACTACTAGCTTGAAGTGACCTGATTAGGGCGTTAAATTCATGTAATTAAGTAGTGTGTTGCGATCTTTGACTTAGAAACTTGGGCAGAATCTGGCCGGCACCGTGTACGTCGATCGAGTCCACTCCATGTGGGGTTCTTTAAAGCATTCGGAATCTGTAGGCTGGGCTCATCATGTGACACACTTGTAATTAAGCTCACTCCATTGCCGTGTAAAATTGACCTTTTTTACTGGTGTTTAATATTCACCTTGGAATTCGTTGGTGTCATGTGTTCTCCTCCTTGGGCATCTCTTTGTCAGGCTTACTACTGCCTAGATCACATATCCCCATCGGTTCATACGATGCCCATACCTACGAACTCATACGATGCCCATCATACATATCCCGCAACACGATGTACCCTCTCCTGCAACTCATACGCCACAACCGCAGCTTAGACGTCCTTCCTTCTACAAGACCTTGTTAGCACGAGACCGAACGGTCTATATCCGATGGTCCATAATTTTGGTGCACCAAGCACGGTGGCTACCAAATCCTCACTCTTACCGAGTTCGGAAGAAGGCCACCGAATTAAATACTACTCCCTCCATAAACAATTATATGACGTTCTAACTCTTTTCTAATTGGGATGCATATAGGCGCATTTTAGCGAATTTGTTAACTCATTCAATCAGTATGTAGTCCATATTGAACTATCTAAAATGTCTTATATATATTTGTTTACGGATGGAGTACTGTGTTAAAAGTAATTAACAACCTGCTTGCTGGCTTGCTTGCCTCTCACTTTGGCAACAGAGAACTAGCTAGCTAGCTAGACCACAAGAACAGTTCATGTAACATTGAGTCTTTGATCTCTCAAGATAATAAAATCAAAAGGATATATAAATTTAATAGAAGGGCTAAAAGTCATAATCCCAGTAGCCTGATCGATCAAAATTTCTCCCATGGGCACTATGCAGCCTTGGCGCACGTCGTCGTGATCGATGCATGGCAAGTAGGGTCACTTTATTTCTGCTTGCCACTAGCTGACCTGCTCGCCGATAAGGTCGAGGCCGACGACGAGGAAGGTGACGCCCTGGAAGAGCAGGAAGTAGAAGTGCAGCCCCTGCGCCGAGAGCAGGCTGCGTGTCGCCGCGATGAGGAGGAGGAAGGCCAGTGCCAGCTCCTTCTTGAAGATCCTGTTGGGAGGCTTGGCCTTACTGGTCTTCTTGATCGCGGCTGCCAGTGATGTGACCTCCTCTGCCTCGGCCTTGAGTTGCAGGTCCTTGTTGTCAAGTTGGTGTGTCTTGGCCCATGCCTCCAGCCCAGCCTCGGACACTCCGCGGACGAGCCTGGGGGCGGGCCTGGTGGCGGTGTCGGTCTGCTCCGCCATCGCGAAGATGTCGGACTCGGAGGAGGTCCTGCCGGCCTTCTTCGTGACGACCCACTCGTAGGAGCTGCCCAGCTGGAACAGCCCCGACACCATGGCGTTGAACTTGGTCACGGACATGGTGTTCTCGAAAAGGAGGTATGGGATGACAAAGGGGAAGGACTTGGGCGCCGGCAGGATGTTGAGCACCGACATGATCATGGGCACGTAGCAGATGACCCAGATCGGCAGCTCCGCCTCGGGCACGAACATGGTGAGCGGCAGGATGACGCAGAAGAGCGTGAAGGAGTAGAAGGGCAGGATGAGCTTCCTGAGGAGGAAGAAGAGCATCACCAGGTTGGCCTTCTTCCACAACGGGATCTGCATGCAATAAAATAAACATACAAGGACCTAGTCAGCAGCAGATCTCTATGCAAGTGTGACTACTAATTAATCAATAAAATCACCTTGGACTTGATGATGGCCGGGAGGCAGAGGCGGAAGAGCTGCATGGGGCCAGAGTGCCACCGGTGCTGCTGCTTCCGGTAGGCCTGGTACGACTCCGGCAGCTCACAGAGCACCTACAAAAAATACAAGTATATTGGCTTCATACTTTTTTTAACGTAGCTAGCTAGATTGCATCCGATATAGAGTAGTACAGTATAATTTACCTTAACATCGTTGAGGTAGATGAACTTCCATCCCTGTAGATGGGCGCGCACGGCGATGTCCATGTCCTCCACGGTGGTGCGCTCCATCCAACCGCCCGAGTCCTCGAGGGCCTCGATGCGCCACACACCCGCGGTGCCATTGAAGCCGAAGAAGTTTAGGTAGATGCCGTTGACCTGCTGCTCGACCTCGAAATGGAAGCACAGATTGATGTTCTGCAGCCGGGTCAGCAGGTTCTCGTCCTTGTTCACGAAGCTCCAACGCGCCTGCACCAGCCCAAGCTCCGGGTTCCCCTACAAACAAATATCATTCCATCATTCCATCTACACATGTAAATTCAAAGCGAATTTATTTGTAGTTCTACAAGTAGTATGTGCTAGACTAGCAAAGTAGTGATCTAAAACGTCTTATATTTGTTTACAGATGTACTACTAGCTAGGTCAACAGCCAAATCTGAGATCGATCCATGTGGACTTAGATGCGTGAGCGTAAAAGTTAGTCCAGCTAGCTAGGTAGTAGATCTCTCTTTTATCATGCCTGTCGACGGAGTTAACGTTAAGCAATGCATAGATAGTCGAGTTAATTAGTGCACCTTGAAGTGTGGGACTGTGAGCTTTAGGAAATCTGGGTTGGGCTGGAAGTCGGCGTCGAAGATGGCGACGAACTCGTAGTCCTTGACGTACTCGCAGCTCATGGCGGACTTGAGGTTGCCGGCCTTGTACCCTGTACGCGACAGCCGGTGGCGGTAGATGATGTTCACTCCCCTCTGGTTCCACTTGGTCACCTCCGCCCTGATGAGCATCTGGCACGTCTCGTCGTCCGAGTCGTCCAGCACCTGCACCAGCATGCGATCCCGCGGCCAGTCGATCTGGCACACGTGTGAGATCGACGTCTCGTACACCTGCACATCAGTTTCATTAAAACGTAAGTATCAAAAAATGTAGCATCAAGCAGATATAAAGCATGCATGCATGATGCACGTACCTCTTTCTCGTTACACATGGGCATCTGCAGAAGGACCATGGGGAAGTAGGCGCCGAGGTCATCGCCGTCCTCGAGGTCATCGTCATCAGCGTATTTGTTGCCACGTTTCTTGGTGGCGACGAGGCCGGGTTTGATGCCGCGGACCTTGATCCAGAAGCAGCCGAGGCAGAGGAGGATGCGGTCGATGGACTGCACCATGAAGAGGACGATGCAGAAGCCGGAGAGCTTCTCTATGGCCCAAGCAATGTAGTCGATGCGGAAGGCGAGCCACGCCACGTAGGCGCGGTGGAGCCACCCCTGGATCTCCTGCTGCTCCGGCATGCGGAGGCCGTCCGGCAGGTGGCGGAGGTTCTCCGGCAGGTGTCGGAGGTTCTCCGGCAGGTGGCGGAGGTGCTCCGGCAGGTTCTGCAGGTGCTCGGGGAGCTGCCGGAGGTAGTGCTCCGGCAGGTCCCGAGGGAAGTAGTGCCACCCTTTGAGGTAGGCCGCCGTCTCGAAGGCGAGCATGGCGAGCGAGAGGAGCAGGAACGCGCGGAGGAAGCCGAGCATGTGGCGGCCACGCCCCGAGGCCTCGGCGTCGGGCTCCGCGTCGGCGTCCCGGCTCCGGCGGACGCGCCGGTTGACGGCGCCCAGGAGGCCCCAGAAGCCGCCGGCGAGCCACGCGACGCAGCCGACGGCGCGGTGCGCGCGCAGGAGGAGCACCCACTTGAACTGCTTGGCGTTCTTGCTACGCCGCGCCTTCTCGGAGCTGTCCATGCCGGGGCCGTCGATCTCCACCAGCGAGTAGGGGTTGTCCATCTTGACCACCACCGGCGTGCCATGCTCCTCCTTGTCGCCCCACCACGACGACGCCATGGCTGCTTGCTCAGATCACTCCAACGAGTAAAGCGTAGCTTGCTTGCTCGATGGATGGATCGATCAGTCAGCTCAGTCAGTGCGTGAGCACGTTGGTAACTGTGCTGATGGATCGGGAAGCCAAGCCCAGGTTAGTGATACGATGTGTTCTTGGAAGCGCAGCTGCTAAGCTCGGTTCCAACAACACAGCATGTGAGGTAGGTTGCTTCACCCCACGGCACCGCCTCCGTCTTGGCCCCTGATCCAAGATCTTGGATTCTTGCCTCTCGGAATGATACACTTACTACTCACCTATGTCTATATATGAGCATAGTACATTTAGTTTCTACGAATTTGTCGCAAGATTACAATCTAGCTGAGGAAATATCGATGAACAAACACACTGTGCAGTGCACAAGTAACGTACCTTGTAACCTGATGAGATAACAAACTGTGGCCGTGCTTCAGCTCACTTGAGTGTCTAGATCCGCTCACTTGAGTGGCTAGCTTTTAGAGATACAGTGGAGCTGTAGTACTGAGCAGAGTGTAACCAACCAACTTGAGTGGCTACTGCTGTACCACAAGCTCCAGATCGACTCCAGACTCCAGAGTGAGGCTTCCGGTAGGCAGCCCACTTGGAGGGTTTTATAGACCTTGCCAAGTTTGAGATGCAACACTCATTAACAAGTACATCAGCCAGCGCACACAAAATAAATTACTACTGTAATTAAAAAAATGTCAAAAAATTACTTGATCACATTTGAGTCTAAAAATGTTATGTGTTTTTTATAATTTGTTGCAATTACTAAGATATTTTGCGCATATATGGCTAGCACCCGGGTGCACCAAGTTCCCTTCCGTACATCAGCTCCCTTTTTTTTAACATAGTATACGTAGTAGCATAGCTCCACAGCGCGTACGTACTAGCTTAGAGTTGACCTGATTGCGGCATTAAATTCAAGTATGGTGGTGTGATCTTGACTTCAAAACTTCAAGTGTGGAACCGGGGAATCTGCCCGGCATCGTGTGCGTCGATCGATCGACTCCATGTGGGGTCTTTAAATGCATTGGGAATCTGGAGCCTGCGCTGATCATGTGTACACACTACTACTATAGTACCACTCTGCTAATTGAGCTCACTCTCTGAATTTAGCCGTTCAGGGACAGCTAATTTCCCTTTAGTATTCACATTAAGAAGCTTCCTTGGAATTTGCTGCTCTTCTTTTTTCTGCCAAGGGAATCCTTGGAATTTGTCGGTGTCATGTGTTCTCCTTCATGGGCTGCTCTTTGTCGGCAAGCTAGGCTCGAGTCGATCCAATCATGGTTAGCTCAGGCTTACTACTCCCTAGATCACAAAATAGGATTCCGTCCCACTTTATAAATAAATAAAACGAAGCCGACACATTACAGGGGTGGAGATTTTTTTTAGGCAGGGACAGTGGAGGGTTTAGTGACAAAACCCCGGACGAACAGTCTATCAGATACAAGGAACTAGGAAGAACAACTAATCAAGTCTACCAACAAACAATCGCACAAAAAAAAAGGTGCAAAGTGAAGCGCTGCTTGACTTCATCATAGTAACTGCGACGCCCAAGAGAGGAACATGGTCTAACCATGAGGAAAACGTCTACCTATTTCGTGCTTCAAAAAGGATAGACCGTAGTGGCATCATCCATCCTTCGACAAGAGGTGATATGTTTTGAATATATCTATAACTTTCGCTAGTGTAATCATCCGTTGACACGGGTGATATTGCACCGCGGTCCACTGGCTAAAATTATTTATGAATTTTACCGCTACGTATGCTACACAAAGAAGACAAGAGGGTAAGAGATGAACACAATAGAGACAGCAAAGCGCTGCAACATGAGAGAACAGGAAACGACAGAGGATCTAATGATCGTGAATTGATAGAACCGAATTGCCATTATGATCTTCACTACAACCACACTTTGCAGTGTCTAATAGTATCACTCTAGGAGTGAGTGTCGGCCCGACAGGAAGAGCCCAACAAAAGTAGCACAATGGATACTGGCTTTTGATATTAGCAGCAAAAGGATTTCCATGATTGTTTCTGTGAAAAGTACTCGAATAGTAAAATTAAGTATGTTTGCTGGTCTTAATAATATTTTACCCTCCCTTATACTATAGGTAGAGAGCTTAGTAAAACCAGCCTCCCACATTCACTGGATCTTCTAGGCCGTTCGATCTGATTTACCAGGTGATGCAGTCCTTTCAATTTTCTCCCTGATTGACGCCGGCCATTGGATATTTCGACAATCAACATGACATGTCAGATATGTTCACTAATGGCACAGGTTGGGCAATTCGATGGTTCGGTTGGGGGTACTGTCATTTCACAGCATGGCTGCCAGCCGAATAACGCTGGGATAGAGTGTGTCTATTCTTCCCTCCTCTCCTCACCCTCACCCTCACCCCTTCGCTCCCCACTCCCCTAAACCTAGCACCTCTTCTACGTCGCCTGACTGGATGCATGCACACACTTTCTGTCCTGTATATAATCCTGACAATGCTACATGAGTAGGAATGTAGTGGCAATCGTATCCACCAAACGGTGCGGGTGGGAGTACGCACAAGGAATTATACAGGTTCAGGCCCACTTCGGTGGAGGTAATAACCTACTATCATGGTGCCCTTAGCTCTCGGCCTAAGATACAAGGCGTGAATGTTTTACCTTTAGCATCATGCTCCTCTCCCGGGTTATATAGAGTGCACTAGGAGGGGGTATGTAACGAGTTGATATTAATGCTATCTATGGCCTCAGGTGTGGCCGACTATTCCTTGGAAGTTACTACTGGTAACTACCATATTTAACTAGATTATTCCATCTTTGGGTAACCGGTGTCTTAAAAACATCATGGTTGAGAGGTACCCTAGGTAGCCGGCCGACTGCTGGATCTTGTCTATCGGGCGGCTCAGGATCCGACTGTAGGGACTTAGCCAATTCCTGAGCCATCCTCTTTTAACTTGATGGGTTGACGACGACATCTCATGGCCCATGGTCTTTCTTGGCCCAATCGATGGACCATGGGCTTCTGGTGGGTCGTTCGTGTACTTGGCCCTACTGAACTCTTTGTGCAACGAACACTTTCCTAGATTTCCATTATGCTTGCAGGTATCATGGTTAATTTGAGTATACATAATTGCTCTATTGAACTCTTTGTGCAGCAAACACTACGTCCTCATATTTTATTGCCGCGAAATCCGCTGATAATTATTTCTTGGATTCAACAAGGATCCGAAAGAAAGAGTACACCAACATCAAGAAGCTCTCTTTGAGTATACGCTCAAGGGAGGAAGCATAAAAAATGGATGTGTATAGTATGACAGAAATGGCTTGATATCTTTTGGCCACAAAACCAACTTATGTTGCATGCAACAACTAGAAAACAGTGTGACAGATGCCTACTACAAAATCCTCCACATGTACGCCTAGTTACGGGAGCAAGACAAATATTTTTTAGCACGAAAATCCCTTTCCGTTCTTTCTTTTCTCAAAGAACAATCAACATGGACCAAAGAAATTCACACCACAATTAATGGAGAGCTAGATGAATGTAGACATCATGACTCATTATTGTATTTCTCAAATGAAATTTAAAGATGGTAAGCCTATCACTTTTATACTTGTAACCTGGCGCACTCTTGGTTGATTAACAATCCGGCACTGCATAGTAAATATGAAAGACCAACAAAAAGGCAGTGTTTTAGCTTAACACCCAACTCAAGAATCTTTTAATTTTGTATTTTCGTAGTTACCAAGATTACCCTTTTTTGTACTTCTGTGCCGGTTCATAATAATAGACTAATTGTGAGCCTAGTTAGTTGCAGTGGGTCTAAAAAAATAGTTGCAGTGGGTCTTCACATTTCTTTTTTTGAAAACCCCACCATATATTAATTAAATTATAACATTCATACAATCATCGATTACAAAACTTGCCACACAGGGCGGATGGTATTAAAAAGAATATCGTCAGACCTATTATCAAAACTGAACTTAGCAATCTCGTAAGCCAGCATATTGGCCCTCCTGTTAATCTTGACCATCTTTATACCCACCATTTGCCTAGAGACATTCAACACCTCCTTCTTTAGATCCACCAGAGTTGACCTGTCAACACACTCTTTTCCAAACACAGAAGCCACAAAATAGCAGTTAGTTTCTAAAATGATGGGCTTGTCAAGAGTGATACCAATATACAAGCCGGATAGGGTCGCTCTTAGTTCCGCTTCCTCGACGCTATGGCAAGCTCCAATGTAGTCCCAACAGGAGATGATAACTTGTCCATAATGGTCTCTAATGACCACCCCCACGCTCGCAGCTTTGATGGCCTCCACAAAACTCGCGTCGACATTAATCTTGAAAAAACCAAAGGTGGGAGGCTTCCAGGAGACATTCGTCTCCATATTAGTGGAGAGAAATGTGGTGTTCACATTTCTATATTTATTTCATCTGTATACATGTTAATTAATTAGGAACTTCTTTTTCTGGAGCTATAATACATATGGATATGATTTACTCTCTATATATGTTAACTAATTAGCAATTTCTTTTATTGGAGCTATAATACATACGGATAAGATTTACTAGAAATGTGAAGACCACATTTTTACTAGAAATGTGAAGACCACATTCGAGGAATAATGTGGTCTTCACATTTCTAGTAAATCATATCCGTATGTATTGTAGCTCCAGAAAAAGAAGCGCCTAATATACCAGGGAATCTAAGTCAGTAAGAAGCAAAAGCGCTAAATAAGAAGCAACAACAAATCAAATCAAATACATGAATAGAGATTTGGCAAACCTTTGATTTTTCCAGCCTTTACTGGCATACGCTTCAAGAAAAGTTTTCTGAAAATTTTTCTGATTCAAAAAGTATCTAATTTCCTTACAAATTTTCGAGAACTCCATCAGATGGCGGCCAGAAACTATATTCTTGTAATAAAAACGAAGAAGGCGGCTTCGGCGACTTGTCTTCCGTCGGGAGCAGTCACAACAGAATTGGTATCTTAGCACCTACATCAAGTACATAAGCTATAAGTAACATTTTTTTTGAATAAAAAGGTAGATCGCTTTCTATACCTATAATCAACATTATTGGATGTAACAAGTGATCACATATATGCAACTTATCAAACACTGATAGTAGCTAAATCTGCATCTACAAAATATCTTGTTTTGAAGTCAGTAGAGTACATTCATTCCATTACCAATACAATCTGTGTGTCATACTAAGTTATCACAACACGGTACAAGCCTAAGGCCGATACACATCTATATATATCAAAAGCAGCTGGCACAGGGTGAGTAGAGGATCATGAACATGGCCGTCCAGCTGCAGCTATATGGTTCTGACAGGTTAGAGTAAAGAACGAAGGCGATGGGTCGAGGAGATGGAAAGGCTGCTGGCTGATTGGCTGGTGCACAAGTGTGTGCTGTGCACCCACTGAGACGGAATGCAATGCCCATCAGTCCCAAAAAGAAGGAAAAGCCCCAATGAGTTTAGCGTCGGAGATGGTGATGATCTGCCGCTGCCCAGATATCCGGCAATGGTCTGTCGCACTTCCTCACGCGGACCGAGTGTCGTGAGCGGAAACTGAAAATTAAAGATACGAGGTGCGCGGCGCTGGTCCCTCCCCTTGGTAGGTGATGTGAGTGGCAGCCGTTTGGGGAAACTATGAGAATGTGTATGTTTTAGGAGGTGGCGTATGGCAAGTGTGGCTGACATTTTCGGGCGATTGAGCTCTGAAGTCTGAAGTACTAGTACTGGCAGGTTTTTTCCTTCATTAGAAAGACCAAAAATTGTTTTTTTCTTTTCTTCACTAAAAGTTGTACGGAGCAGCATTTTATGTACACCATTATTAAGGTTTTAGAGATAGATTGTGGAAGAGTAGCGCATCAGTTCTGGACACGGATTTTTGGCTCCCGGGAGCATATATATGCTCCCTAATGAACAGTAAAAACAAAATATGTACTAATTAAATTTTATTTTTTTTGATTTTTTGGTAGATATTCATAATAGTGTAGCAAGTGTAACATTTAGCGTTCAACTTGTTTTTTTTTGCACAGGTCAAAATGCTTAAGTTTTTCCCCTGAAAATTTGCATGTACCATTAGGGTGTGACGATGAACACATCTATATTTTTCTATTTTTTTGGACATCTGTAAAAATCTAATTTTCGCACGGAGGAGCATGTGCTCCCTAGAGCAAAAATGGATTTTCCGATCAGTTCCTTGTTTATCTTGTGATAATAAAGCAGATTCATTGTCTCTCTTGGAGCACTTGATTGGTTATTCAACATTTTCGCCAGTCCAGTACTTTATTATTTTCCTATGGAGTCTATATGTCTCAATATATTAATCAAGCATAAGAGAACTGCCTGATTATTACAAAAAAAAGGAATTGAAACCCATTACAACAAGCTCAAACCGTTGTCACGAGACTTGACCAGCAGCATCGACCAACCTAGTGTAATACCCCAATCGGAGCAACGGAATCGACGATCCAGAGTAGGTGAGAGGAGCACAAGGGATAGGGGGGTGAGCCTGGAGAAGGGGTTGAGATTACAGACGAATGGTTGAGGATACAGGAAGTGGTTTACACATGCATGTCTCGCTCGGCCAACAGGCTGGCTCTTTAACCCCCTCGACGCACATGGGAACGTATCCAGTGCACCAGTGCTTGTGGTGCTACCTGTGCACCAGACCTCATAGTACATTTTAAAATGTTCCAAAAAAATGTTAAAAAAACTGAGCACATTCACACATCATCAATATTTGTGGTCACAAAATTTCATATCAAAATTCAAAATATCACCCGAGATACAAAAATGACAAATGTGCTTCAACGTGATAATGGGCCACATATGAAGTCTAACATATATTACATAGCATACAGTGTTAGATTGTCATTTTTATATCTCGAGCAATGTTGTGAATTTTAATTTGAAATTTTTCGACAAAAACCATTGATGTTGTATGAATTTACTCAATTTTCTTCACATTTTTAGAACTTTCTAAAATGTGTTACAGTGGTCTGATGCACCGGTAGCACCACAAGCACCGGTGCACCAGATATTTCCCCCGATGCACACACTAGCAAGGTGGGCCCCGCTTGTCAAGCGTGTCAAGTCACACTATCAAGGGGATGGTCAGGTGTGACATTCTCCCTTCCTTAAGCGCTGGCCTCCTCTTCCCATGTCGGAGCTATTGGATAACGCCGCCGAAGCACGTTGTAATCCTCTAGAGTTGCTGTGTCGGGGGAGCCAAGTTACCACTGGACCTTGAGCTGCACAACCGGCACCTCACCATGTTTCATCATGCGCCTGTCGAGGATCTTGAAGTATACAGGGCACTTTTTTTCGTCACTACAAAGCACAATTTTTTTCCTTCATTAAAAGAATTACAAGCAGCATTTTACGTACATTATTATTAAAATTTTAGAGATAGATTGCCACATGTACCATGTGGTAGAGTAGTCGATCGGTTCTTTGTTTCTCTTCTAATAAAAAAATACATTTCATTGTTTGTTTATCTTGCAGGAGTTGATTGGTTATTCGTCATTTTCACTAGTCAAGTAATGTATTCTCTTTTGAATGGAGTCTATATGTCTCAATCAATTAATCAGGCAGAAGATAATTCCTTGATTACTATTGACAAAATGAGTGAAATTCATTACAACAAGTTCAAACCGTTGACATGAAACATGAAATGCATCATCGACCAACCTAGATAACTTGACACCCACACACACACACCATCGAAGACTACTGCGGACTAGTTCATGCATCGATTGCCATTCTGAGAAAGTGTGGGCTCATCTCTCACATGACTTCCGAGAGCCAGCAATGCCTTGAAGAACAAAATGATGTCATCAGGGAAAATGAGGTGGGACATACGAAGGTTCCCTCCTAAATTTAATTGGAGTGGTTCTTCCACTAGCAATTTCATGTACCAATGCTCTGGAAAAACCATCCGGAATGAGCAAGCTCAGCGGATCAACTTCGCGCAAGCTTCCCATGGGATCTGACTGACTACACGCTGGTCATCACCAGAGAGATTCACTTTTGGCAAAAGCCAAACTTAGTCGATACACATTCGAGTATATGCCAGGCGATGCGATTGGATCTAACTTATATGCACAATGAATGTTTTGTGGAATGTTGCTAAATTGCACTAAAGTAGCTAACTTGACACCCCCCCCCCCACACACACACACCATCTAAGACTATTCCGAGCTAGTTCATGCATCGATTACTGTCACTGTACAAAAGTAGGGGCACTCCTTTGTGTCCCTTTACTTGTGCACGGGCAGTCGGAGCCGTGCGCCACGACCACACTAAGCAGGGCAGAGGAGGGGAGCCGGAGAGGAACCAAAGCACAAGATGGCCAAGGCAACACCAAGACCAGGAACACAAAGAGCAAAGGGGGCAAGGTGGACTTCCCCGGCAAGACCCTTGCCGGGGCGGCCTCCGTGGCCCCGGCAAGAGCCTTGCCGGGGCAACTTGCCCAACACCAGCGAAGTGAGCAGCCCTTGAGCCCAAAGGTTCCGAACGCCATCAACAACTACTTTGGGACCGGGGCTCGGGAGGCACCTCCGTGGCACTAGTAGAAAAAGGGTCAAATGTGAGACACATTAGTCCCGGTTTGTAAAAGAACCGGCACTAATGTGTCCATTAGTGCCGGTTCCAACGGCTAGGCGGGAGGAGCTCTTTAGTACGGGTACGTAGCGAAGCTTTAGCACCGGTTCGTGCCACGAACCAGTACTAATGAAAGTGGTGGCAGGATGTAGTCAGAGTGGGGCCCCTCCAACACCTTTAGTACCGGTTCGTGGCACGAACCAGTACTAAAGGTCGTCCTATATAAACCCTTCGTCCACCAGCACTCTGTTCTTCCCCCTTTCCCTCTCCCTCTTCTCTGTTCTTCCCTTCTTCCTCTCGAGTTCATCACAAAATTTGCCCCAGATTTGTCAAGATTTGCAGGCCCCCATCCATTCAAATGATCACAAAGGTTAGCAACTTTGTCCTTTCATCTCTCATTGCTAGATTAGCTCTTGCATTGGTTTATATAGTGATTAATTGTGGGTTTTAGTAATTTGGGAGGAATTATATGTGGTAGTATTTGATTTATATGCAAATTGAGGTCAAAATAACACTTAGTTTGCATATATAGGTGTGGTTTACTTAGTGCCTTCTAAATCGCCGTCGTAACCACCGTCGATCGCCCGCACCGTCCCGTCACCGGCACCACCTTGTGGTGAGCCTCTTGTTCATGAAATTTTATATAAAAAATTGATGTTTGTGTTATTTGGATATATAGTTACTCGTATAATTATCTTACCCGTACGTTGTTTGTTATACATAGTGCCATGGTTTTGATATCCGTCCCCGTCGGCCCTCGTCGTTGTTATGATTCGGATGTGGTATATTCTCTTTTAAAACTATTTGTTGCATTTCGTGTTTATGACAAATTATGCCCATCAAGTTGACATAGATATTTTTATCTAGGAGGTATGTGAACCGGAAATTCCAACCGACCCTATTGTCGAGAGGTTAAATTTAGTTGAAAGAGAAAACGAGTATTTGAAACAAAAATTGAAAAGAATTGAGGGGAAGAAGATGGAATTGGAGTTGCATGTTGCCGATGTTGTCGATGATCACAAGATCAAGATGGAGAAAATGGGCTTGAAGATTAGAAAGATTAGAAAATATGCCATTGATAGTGAGGCTTGGTATCATTATGCTGTTGGATCAATTGTTACCTTAGTTGTGATCTTGATTGCATTTGTTGTTGCATTTAAATGCTTTAGCTAGAGAGTTATTTGTTTGTTGCATTTAAGTGTTATATGAACTTTATGTATGAACTTGTATTAATTTGGTGTTTTTGGTGCTGTGTATTGAAGATGAGCCGACAATGGATGTACGATGACCGATGCTCTCCCGAGTTCATTAATGGCGTGCAAACTTTTCTGCTTGCGGCTGAGGCAAACAAGCGGGCAGATGGTTAAGTCTATGAGGAGTTTGATATTTACAGAGAAAGTCGACCCCTAAAAATGAAGTTCTTCGACTGAAGACTTTGATATTCTGAAGACTTCCTGAAGACTTTGAAAGTGAAGAAATTGGTGTGACCTTGAAGACTTGGTATTCATTCGAGGAACATGATGCGTGAAGACCTTTGTTTTCGTAGTTTCATTTTCTCTTTCTTGAGTCATAGGAAACACCGTACTGTTAAAGGGGGTCGAGGAAATACTAAGGAGAAAATGTCCATGTGATGCTCAACTCAAAATCCTACACCTACCAATCCCTTCGAGTGTAGGCATTGGAAATCTCATACAGTTCAGTCAATTTCTTCAGTGACAGAGACGCAGTTCTTCTGTTCACTGAGGAATTTGTTCTGACTGAGGAGTTAGGAATTTTCCAGTGCGAATTGCCTACACAGTGAGGAACATGATAGCCCTGAGGAATTTGTACCTCAAATTTCCGACCGTTGTTGTGCTACGCGCCAGCTGCCCCAAAATATCTTATCCATCCAATGGTCATATCATTGAAGGGCATTTATGTCTTATCATGTCGGGCTGCTCCCTAGGCTATAAATAGCTGCCCCGTACAACCACTAGCTGGTTGGCTGCTCCGAGAGAAACTGACACTTGTCATTTGAGAGCATCCCATCCTCTGAGGACTTTGAGCGAAAATCATCAAGTGAGGAAAATCCAAAAAAACCCAAACCCAAACACCTACAAACCCAAAGTGATTGAGCATCACTGAAGAGATTGATCCTGCGTGGATCCGACGCTTGTTACCTTTGAAGACTGTGCTTCTTCCAGACGGTTAGGCGTCATGGTCTAGAGCATCCAAGAGGAATTGTGGATCGCCGAGTGACCGAGTTTGTGAAGGTTCGGAAGTCACCTGAAGACTTACCACGAGTGATTGGGCGAGGACTGTGTGTCCTTAGTTCAAGGAGAATATGGTGAGGACTTGGTGTCCCAAACTGCATGCTTAGGACTGGGTGTCCGGGACTGTGTGTCCTCAAGTTTAAATACTCAGCCGCTCCAACCAGATGTACAACTGAGACATCAGTTGGAACTGGTCTACCAAATCATTGTCTTCACCAAGCCAACTGGTTCTATTTCCTCAACACTTTCATTTCCTCATTACTGTGTTGTGTGTTTGTTCATATCTGTGCTTGAAGACTTTGACTGAAGACTTACTCAATTTCCTCAGTTCAATTTCTTCAGTCTGTTTGTCTTCATCTTGTGCTATCCTGTGTTTACACTTTCTGTACTCTGTGTTTGTCTTCATTTCATCATGATGACCATGCATGTATTCTGCTATGTTTACTTCTGAGTACTTATTCCGCTGCTAGTAGTTCTTCGCTAAGGAATTTCCTCACTAGCAAATTACTCAGTGAAGAATTTCATAAAAATCGCCTATTCACCCCCCCTCTAGTTGATATAACGCACTTTCACCGCTTAATTAAGACATGCAAACATGTGTGCATGCAGATTTCACTGGATCTTGTGTATCATTAAAGTTGATGAAGGAACACTTGAAATACTGGACTCACTACTAAAAAAACCGACTACAACATCTTGTTTGGGATAGTCAACAGGTAATTTCAATCATTATTAACTATATATCTCGGCGTATTTAGTTCGTCATTTCCTGATATGAACTATTTAATAACCCCTTTATTCATTTTCTTTGTCGGCGGGCAGGGCTTGGGCAAGGTTCAACAGCGTCACTCCAGGCCAATGGAAACGAAGACTGAAATGGTTTCGACCCAAGGTAAGTAATTAAGTAGTACTAGCTAGCTAGCTAGCTACCATCTCTTTAATTATCATGCTTGATTAATTATTATCTGATCAAATTCTATTCTCGTAAAGGCCCTTTAGTATGCGCAGGGGACTGATCTGTGTGCATACTGCGTTTGCGAGAACATTCGCATGATGGCATCCGAAAGGAGCAGATCTCAAAGACAGCAATGGGTACGTTTGTCAGAACACTATTCACAATTTTTACACCATTATCGATATCTAGTCACACAACTAATACACATGCATATTGATCTCCTTCTTAACAGTTCACAGAGGTGCGGGAGAAGCTCCTACCAACGGAGCGCGTAGAAGCACTTCAAGAGGAAATAGCGGGATTTTTGCTCGACCAGGTCATAAATCCGAACGGAGAATACTATTACCCGCTACCGCCCCCATGAACCACTTCCAATTGTCATCATGCTCCGAAGGCACCAATTAGGCTAATGCCACTTGCTCCGAAGGCAACATTGTAGGAGAAATTGTATATAGCTAGCTAATTGTATATATATACACATGTGTGTATGTGTGAATTAATATGGTGGTTTGTGAGACATTTGATGATATATATATGATCAGTTCTACTAGAAATTCTATTTATATATATGCATAACGTGTACAATGTGTAGTATCGTAAAATACCAGCAAACGAAAAAGAATTAAATGGAAAACACAAAATTAAATGAAAAAGAAATCATAAACCCAAAACCCCCCAACCTTTTAATACCGGTTGGTGTCACCAACCGGTACTAAAGGGCTCCCTGCCCCCGGAGCTGGCTCGTACCACGTGGTTGCCCTTTAGCACCGGTTCATGCTGAACCAGTACTAAAGGGAGGGGGGGCTTTAGTGCCCACACTTTAGTGCTGGTTACCGAACCGACACTAAAGGGCCTTACGAACTAGTGCTATTGCCCGGTTCTGCACTAGTGTGGTGGCATGCAGATCTTTGTCAAGACCACAGATATATGAGATCAGATGAGAATCAGAAGACGGTGACCCTTGGCGGGATCCTTGCCGAGGAGATCCACAAGACCCCCGGCAAGCGCCTTGTCGGGGACGACTGCAATGCCACGGCAAGACCCTTGCCGGGCCCCCGGCAGGGCCCTTGCCGAGGTCGTCAGCGGGGCCACAGCCAGGCCCACGTCGACCAAGACTCCACCGCCGTCCCCAAGCAGCTGCTAGCTCAGCCAGCTGGGCAGGCACCTGCGTGGCGACAGGCGGCCTCTACGCCAACTCAGCAAGCTCCGGTCTCCCCAATATACGCCTCGCAATAGAAGAAGAAGATTGACAGAAGGAGGGTGGAGTTGGGATGAAAATGGAGGGCGTGAAGCTTGTAATGGCTGAGGACGGACAAACAAAGTGGTTCCCCCAGCTGGGTGAGATGGTGTCCTCCTCCTCCACCACCACCACCTCCACCTCCACCTCTAATGGCGTCCTCTGAGCTAACCCTCCATGGAAGGTCTCCTACACTGGGATTTCTCTCCCGGCCTTGCGGTCGCGGATCAGGTGTATCGACGGTTTGGCTCTACTGTCCACTTCTCCCCCTCTGATCTTGCAAGGTATTCTTTCTGGTTGTCAGCTTCTCTTCGGCTTCCTTCACTCTCAATGAGGAATCGGTTGCTATTGCTCTTCAATGTTGCATTCGAGGTCTTCCATCTGGTCTACATGTTAAACATTTGGATGGACGACATTTTCGATTCTCTGTGGCATCCAATCGTATTGGTCATTTCATCTATGGGCTTAAGGATCGAGTTTGGCCAGACTTTGTATGTCATTTCAGTCTTTTTAGGCCAGGGGTTCATGCACCTATGGAAAATCGTTCGACTTGGCATCTGGATCAACCAAAACATGAAATCACTGCTAGGTCACCAATTGCCATTCGTTCAAAGAACTGTTTTGGGTCCACGGTTCATGGATCGTTTGAGGGTTCATCACTTGAAACTCTTAAGAAAGCTTGGTTTTCTATAGATCCTTCTGGTCTCCCCATGCATCTGTGCTCGTCGCCGGCGACTTTCCGGCAGGTTCCGGCCAGCAAAAAGGATTTTTCTGACTTGGAAACTTCAAGCGGTCATAATGAACATTCAATACCTAATTCCCTGGTTTTCGGTAACTTTAATGCGGACTTTCCTATTCAGTGCTCTGGCAATAATGTGGGGAGACATCTATGTTTTGAGGGGACAATTTTTGAGTCCGAATCTTGGAACCAAATCCCTGGTTTTATCTTAAGGCACATTCTGGACCATCATCGAGCGGGTATTTCGGCGGATAAAATTGCTGCAACTTGGAAATTATCTTCGGTCCCACCTATGGAATTCATTTATGATAAATTATCCATTTGTAGTATTTGTGATGACATTGATCATTCAGCCAAGAACTGTCCGGGCCAATATTGCCAGGTATGTTTTGATAGACCTTGTCAATGCTCTGTGGCTGGCCCTTCTAGCCCACGGGTCTTTTCCACTAAGGCCTGTCATCTCTGTGGCTCTACGGCCCACGAGTTTTTTGAGTGCCCAGCAAAACTTCTCTGTCGATCTTGTGGGTTCATGGGCCACCAATCATGTTGGTGTGGTTTATATGGAACCAAATATCTCTTTTGGCAACCAAAATATTCTGATCAGGCAATTTCGGGTTGCCTTCCCCCTCCTTGCTCAGTCAAAGATACTGCAGCTCCTTTTTCTGGAAATCATCGTCGGGGGGATAATTATCACGTCTTATCGGGGATGCAGATACAGACCATAAATGACACTTCCATTATGAATGCATCTGCCACCAAATGTTGCCCAGCCGTTCAAAGCTCATCTGACGGCCTACATGCTCGCCCTGCTGATGCCTGCCCCAGGCCTGCGCGTAAACATCGAGGTGTTTGGGTACCCAAAGCCTTGGCCAAGGCAGACGATACGCATTCCTCCTTGCTGTCTGTGCGCTCCCCTGCTCGAACACCTCCTATCCCATCCATGGCGAACTACCCCCTCAATGTCGTCCCTTACCTCCCGCCGGGCATGACCATAGAGCTTGGCCCGGCTGATCGCAAGGTGCGGGCGGATATGGCGGTGTCCGCAATCCCTCCGTTGCACCATGATTTCTTGGCCATTACGGAGGCAAATCGGTTCATCCCCTTTCACCGAAAGGCCGATCTGCGCAACATCATTGAAGGTTTGCTTAATGACTCACATTACTACCCTGCTGAAGTAATAGATCATCCTCTAGGAGTTGGGGTTTTTGGATTTGCAAACTCTTTGGTCCGTGATGCTGTTGTTGGTACCACCTTTGAGATGGATGAGAATGAAGTAGAAGAGCACACTATCATCTCCTTTGTGCCCCATGACGCTGCCCTGAATATGCGTCAGACTTTTTTTGGTCCAGAGGTGTGGATTTTATATGTTGGCTTTCCTTATGACTATCAAACCCAACATTACATGCACAAGTCTGTGGATTCGTTTGGTGCTCTAGTGGATTGGCATAATCCTAGAGGGGATAGGAGGTTTGTTCTCATTAAAGCTCGAGTCATTCATCTTCGTTTAGTGCCCAAGAGTTTGGTTGTGCGACAGATTGGGGGGGCACGTCGCTCCTGGACTCTAGCAGTCACAGTTTTGCGGAGCAATGACTGGGACGCTCATATACCTGATGTTCCTCCGGCTGGTGAGGATCCACCACCTGCCAATGGCATTCCTCATCCATTGCATGGTGAAGGTCTCAATGCTGAACAGCTATATCAGCAGCCGTTACACAACTAGATGGCATAGAACGTGATGGCGGATGCAGCTGCAGAGGAGGAAAATGAGAATGTTGTGGTGGATGCAGGAAGTGACATTGAAATGCAACCCAATGGGGGAATTGGCCGCCTTCACCTCCCGAACAACCCCCTGTTCTGTACAACTTTCAGCAATGGCTGGCTAGAGAGGGCCTGCAAGTGGAACATGGTGTTGTGCCCCCACAAAATCTTCATGATAGTCCGGCTGCTGCCTGGAATGACTCCATCTCGATGTATACCAGCTCTGACTCCAGTGCCATGGTGTCTGAATCTTATGTAATGGTTCCGGTGGCTCTCATGAACCAATTCTGGCCCCAAGAAGCGAGCAGCTCTGCTTTGGCCAACCTTGCTGGTTCTGAAATTGTCAGGTCTGAGAGCTCTCCTTTAATCAACTCTAACAGCCACGAGTCTGAAACCCTGCCTGCCAACTTCGTGGAGATTTCTCTGACTTTGTCTGCAGAAGGATTGCACGTGGACATGTCTTCTCATGGAACTTCCACTCCTACCATGGTCCTGAGAGACTGTTTGCCCATGTTTAAGCTGAACTCATACATAACTGAGGCGGTCAGACCCTTTGTGGCTTCTTATGGACCTTGGAGGGGTAGGTATAGATTCCAACAAGATTCGCTCACTTTTAAGGTTACTATGGCTGAGAACAGAGGTATGCTGTCAGTTATCTCTGCTTCCAAATCCCTTGCAAATGCTAGCTCCTCCTCTGTTATTATTGAAGAAATCAAGGAAGCATCTGATTGGGAGCTTGAGGGTATCACTGCTGCTGAGGAAACTGTGGTCACAAATATGGACTCTGTTGATGAACATCCTCCGGAGGATTTGCAGGTTATGTCTGCCGTTGCTCCTGACAACTCTACTTTGGTTGAGATGCCGAATGATCCAGGTTTCAACCCTCCTCCTTCTAAATCTGGTTCCTCTCGGGCTCGTAAAGGAAAGGCAATTGTGCCTGAATGCTCCACAGCTCTGCGTCGAAGTGCTCGCTCAAATAAATATGATGGGTTCAAAGTGCATCAGGTGTCTGACAGCAAAATGAAGGTTTCCAAAGTTAAACCACAGACTGTTCCGACTGCTCAACGCATCAGGGAGGTGGCTGAAGACCAAGTCCCACCACCGACACCAGTTCGAGTGATCCAACAAGTTGGCACGATGCTTTGTGCTATTCCTGCAGATGAACTCTCTGAAGATGCCCTGCTGGCCGCCAATGAGGAGGAGCCCACATCTTCTGATTAAGCTCTGCTCCCGCTCATTTTAATCTTTACTTTTAATGCCTCTTTTGGTAAATTGGAACGTTTTGTGTTGGAATGTCCGTGGCCTAAACTCTGAGGACAAACAATTAGCGCTCTCGAATGCTATTTTGTCTAGTGGTTGTGCGGTAGTTTGCTTGCAAGAGACAAAAAAAATCCTCGTTTGATCTACCTTTTGTTAAATCTTGTTGCCCCCGTCGGTTTGATCAATTCGCTTTTGTACCGTCTCGTGGAGCTTCTGGTGGTATTGCCACAATTTGGAATAGTGCAATCTTCTCTGCTGATGTCTTATACTCTGAAGATTTTGCTCTGGTTACTCGCTTTCGCTCCACCCAATCTACCCAAACCTGGACACTCGTCAACGTCTATGGGCCATGCCAAGGTGATAAACGACAACATTTTATCCAATGGCTATGTAATCTTAATATTCCATCCACTGAAGATTGGTTGTTTGTGGGGGATTTCAACTTTATTCGAGCACCAGAGAATCGTAACAAACCAGGTGGAAGCATGAACGATATGAATACTTTTAATGACTTCATCAGATGTCAGAGCTTAATTCAATTACCCATTAAAGTTCGTTCTTTTACCTGGAGCAACATGCAATTGGACCCTTTACTTGAACAACTGGACTGGTTCTTCACAAGCTCCAATTGGATTCTGTCATATCCAAAAACTCTGGTCAAACCATTAGGTAAACATGTCTCCGATCACATACCTTGTGTGGTTACCATTGAAACCAATATACCCAAATCCAAATTATTTCGCTTTGAATCCTTTTGGGTTCAACACCCGGGCTTTATGACTGTTGTCGAGACTTCCTGGGCCAAACCAGTTCATTCCACCAATGCTGGCACTGTCCTATGCAAAAAAATTCAAAACCCTATGTAGAAATCTCAAACATTGGAGCAAGGGTATCTCAAAGCTTTCAATGGCCATCGAAAACTCCAATAAACCTCTCTGTGAGCTAGATGAGCTTGAAAATAAGCGTGCTCTCACTGTGCCTGAAGCAAATTTCTGTCGCATACTCAAAGCTCACATTCTGCGATTACTAAGATACCAACAACTTTACTGGAAAAAGATATGTACAATTCGATGGGTCCAATTTGGCAACGAACCTTCAAAGTTCTTTCAGTCCATGGCCTCGGAAAGATACAGAAAGAATAATATTGCTTCTTTGACGACCAGTGACGGCACGACTATTGAAGATCACGCGGGAAAGGAATCACTCATATATCATGCTTTTAAGGAAAGGATGGGATCCTCACAACCATGTAGCATGAAGTTTGATCTTGCTAGTATAATCAAAAAATGTGAAGGGCTTGACGAGCTAACTCTTCCTTTCACTCATGATGAGATTGACAAAGTTATTCGAGAGATGCCTGCAGATAGGGCTCCGGGCCCGGAGGGCTTTACTGGACTTTTTCTTAAGAGATGCTGGCCAATCATTAAAGATGATTTTTACAACCTCTGCAATCAATTCCATAACGGTGATCTCAACCTGGAAAGCATTAATGATGGCTTCATAACTCTCATTCCAAAAATTGGATCACCTGAAACTATTAATGACTACAGGCCGACTACTCTTTTAAACTGCTGCCTAAAAGTCATCACTAAGATCTTGGCAAATAGACTAAAAAGTCATTCTGAAGATTATTCACAGAAACCAATATGGGTTCCTTAAGGGGAGGACTATCCAGGACTGCCTCGCATGGGCATACGAGTATATCTATCAATGCCAAACTTCTAAAAAAGAAATCATGCTTCTCAAGCTTGACTTTGCCAAAGCCTTCGATACAATCGAACATGAAGCGATGATTGAGATTATGAAAAACATGGGATTCAATGACAAATGGCTCACATGGATTCGCCGCATCTTCTCTTCAGCAAAATCCTCTGTCCTCCTCAACGGTACTCCCGGGTGCCAATTTTTTTGCAAATGTGGGGTCAGGCAGGGGGACCCTCTTTCACCCCTCATTTTTGTGCTAGCGGCGGATCTCCTTCAAGCGGCCATCAATGATGCCTTTGCACGCCATCAAATACACCCGCCCTTCCCTTCTCCGCATCAAAAAGAGTATCCAGTCATCCAATACGCCGATGATACCATACTAGTGTTACCAGCATGCGCACAACAGGCGGCCGTTATCAAGGACATTTTGACTGACTATGCTACGTCCATTGGTTTGAAAATAAAATTCCACAAATCTACTCTCATTCCAATCAATGCTAATACTGCTAAGTCTGAAGAGATTCCTAATATCTTTGGATGCGTCGTCAGCAAGATGCCCTTCACATATTTAGGGCTCCCGCTTGGAACCACTTGACCAACTGTCCTTGATCTCATGCCTCTGGTCTGTTCCATGGAGAGAAGACTAACAACTACTCTCAACATGATCTCATACAGTGGAAAGCTCTCCCTGCTCAACTCGGTGATCACTTCGCTCATTATCTTTGCGCTATGCACGCTTCGACTGCCTACCAAAATCATTGAGCTCCTGGACAAAATTAGAAGGAAATGCCTATGGACGAAGAAAACGGAGAAAGGGGACAAATGCAATTCTCTTGCCTCTTGGGAAATGGTTTGTCGTCCCAAGGAAAGTGGTGGATTGGGAGTGATTGATCTCAGGATCCAAGGCGATGCACTCTTACTAACGTATTTACATAAATTCTACAATAGATGGAACGTGCCTTGGGTTGAACTCGTATGGGACACATACAACACGAATCAAATTCCGCATGCTTCAGACCCTTGTGGTTCATTCTGGTGGCGCGATGTTGCCAAACTAATGCCAATCTATAGGGGTATCTCAAACGTTCATGCCAATAATGGATCCAATGTGCTCTCCTGGAAAGATTTATGGACTGACACCACATTTGATGAGAAGTACCCGTGTGCACTCTCTTACGCAATCAATGAAGACATCTCTGTGAGGGATTTCTTGTCCATCACATCATTGAATGAGGCATTTCATCTACCTCTCTCGGCACAGGCCCATGCAGAGGTGCGCCAACTGCAAGCGGACACAAGGGAAACGGCTTTCTCCAATGAACCAGATGTTTGGACGTTTATTTGGGGCACGGAAAAATACACAGCTCACAGATACTACACTTTTTACTTCAGAGACGTGAGCGCTCATGAGGCGTTTGGCTGGATCTGGAAATCTAAATCCACCATGAAAATTAAAGTCTTTGGATGGCTGCTCCTTTCCGACCGACTAAACACGCGAAATATGCTCAAAAGGAGGCACTACAATATAGGAAATGACTATGATTGCATCCTATGTGGGCTACACATTGAGGAAACACTGGAGCACCTCTTCTTTGAGTGTCAATTCAGTACTGAATGCCGGTCCAGCCTTGGAATTACATGGAATCAGGGACAACCTCGCCTGCAAAATCTTGTGTTTGCCAAAAACAACTGGAACAGGCCTCTCTTCATGGAGCTATTCCTGACTGCCGCATGGAGTATCTGGAAAGAACGTAACAACAAACACTTCAGGGGGATGATGCCCTCAAAGACTTCATGGTTAGATAGGCTTAAGACTGATTTTTCTCTCCTCTCCTCTATAGCTTAAGTTCTCCCCCACCTCCCAAAGGGAGGGTGAATTGTAAAGACATCATGTAAAAACCCTTATGTAAATTGTTATCCCCATCATATTAATACAAAAACAATAGGAGGTTCTCCTATTGTTAAAGGTTCAAAAAAAACCTCAGCAAGCACCTGCGTGGTGGCATGCAGAGCTTCGTGAAGACCCTACCACCGCGCCACCTCAGTTGCCTGCCTGCCTACATGGCGCCGCATGCATCGCTGGCCGGGCGCATGTCGAAGCAAGGCGAGGCAGAAACGGACGGGACGGGCCTCACTTCCGTCCCCGATAAAGCTAAGGGACACCTAAGCGACGCATTAAATGCTTCTTCTCCTGTAATACGTGCGATAAGCTCGCATACTGTAGACCTTTCCACCTTTTGTGTGCCACTGTGGCGACCCCTTTTTGCCTATAAAAGGATGCCCGAGGCGACCAGGAGAGGGATTCGGCTTTTTGGAACTACGCGACCACCGTAGCTAGTTCAAAAGCTCAAGAACACTCAATATATCCATCAAAGCAGGACTAGGGTTTTACGCATCCTCGCGGCCCGAACCTGGGTAAACAATCCTTGTCCTGGCTCCTGGACCTGCTCTCCTCACAACCCTGCGCCCGCCGACCGTAGTAGGGATTCCAGTGATCCCATAGGTGTCGTTCTCACCGACAATTATCATTCTAAGAAGGAGTGGGATCTTCTCTTACATGACTTGTGAGAGCCTCCAATGGCATTGTTCCTTTCCAAACGATGGAAAAATTATTTTTATGGACCCTATCTTTTTTGCTTTCGAAACCATGGCGAATTTAGTTCACATATCATGGCAAATTAAGTTAATGTATATATCATGGCAAATTTATACCTTTTTTAACATGTCTACTTTGCTTTTTGTTTGAATCATGGCTTCACAAAATTACAAAACGTTTTGTGATGATGCATGAATAAATCTCTAGATTAAGGATGGCAATTTTATCCATGGGTACGGGTACCCGTGGATACCGTACCCGCATGGGCAGGGTATGGAAAGAATTTTGTACCCATGGGTAGTACCCATACCCTACCTGTTAAGTCATGGGTAGGGTATGGGTATAGCCTTGTACCCATGGATATACCCATACCCTACCCGCTTATACTAACATGTGGACCTTACTCATGGAGTTCCAACATAAGCGCAAGGGTCGGTAGCGTTAAAGGAGCTGGGCGACCCAACTACTCCCGTAATTAAGCCTCACATCATCACACCAAATCCCCTCTTCTCCATCAAATGTTTTTTGTCAAATGTGCTATCAATGAATGTAAAATTTTGAATAACTTGTGTACTATTTGATCTACCCGTTGGGTACCCAACAGGTATGGGTACCCGTCGGGTATGGGTACGGGTAAAGTTTCATACCCATGGGTACGGGTATGGGTAGAATTTTGTACCTATTGACTATACGGGTATGGGTATGGTATTGCTCTACCCGCCCCATACCCTACCCATTGCCATCCTTACTCTAGATGCTCTTCTACTAGCTGCCATGGGAACATGGCAAGTTTGTTCAAAATGTTGAGACACCACAAGTTGAGTAGAACAGGACATTTGTGTAGAACATCGCAGAATGTTGAAATGTCTAGTTGATTCTCTACTTTAACATGGGGATTGCTCCTCCAGTAAGTAGTATGTAGTACAAATTTTTGTAATCTTCGCAATGCCAGTATATACCAACTCTAGCTTTGCCTTGAGTCGTGCATCAAAATTTTCTCCAGTTTTTTCCATGAATCAAAAGTAAGTACTGTTTAGCACTGTTTTGCCATACCAAGAAAGATTTTATAGTTTTCGCCGTGCTTGTAATATAGCTTTTCCCTTGTCACCACTGCAACTTTTGCCATGCCATAAACACATTTATTTACCATGGAAAATTTTCCAAGCTATTTGTTATGGCACTTTTTTTTTGCCATGTACGAACAAACCCTAAAATTTGCCACCTTCTCACAATCTACCATGGCAATTTATTCTACAGACCATGGCAAATTTAGTTCACAACACAGGTAATTTAGATAACACCCCATAGTAAATATAGATTTAAATGTATCATGGCATTTTTATGGCGTCTCAGAAAACAATGGCAATTTTTACTTTTTTGGATAGGGCAAACTTTGTTTGATCCAAAAGCAAATTCAGGTTTGTATTGCCACGGGTCTTTTTGTGTTGAGTAAAAAAAATGGCATAGCACATGTAGATTTTGCCATACTACAATGCACTTATTTCCCGGATCATTGAAAAAAAATTATGAACCGTGGCAATTTTAGTTAAATGGATTATGGAAAATACGTTGCTTTTTTTTACCATGGCATTTTTTATTTTTCTAATCATGGAAAATTTTGTTGTTCTTTTTTCATTACAAAAACATTTTGTTTTTGCAATGGATATTATTGTGATCAGTACAAAAATGCAATAGCACATGCATATATATTTGCCATTTGATACGAACTAATTTTGCCATGTAGTTTCTTCAACTTTTTGCAATAAAAATTATTATTTTGATTCTGTAATATGTTTTTTACTACCGTTGTGGCCTTTTTTCGATTTTTTGGGCCGACTGGATTCATGCCTGTTGGGCCATTTGAAATAGTCCAGAAGAAGTTATTTTTCGGTGTGGACTCCTTCTGCGGTGAACAATTTCGGGGCCGACTGCATCCGTTAACGATCCGGTGCCTGCAGTGCTGCTAGCATGGGCCGGTCCACTAGCGTGCTGCCCATTTTTTTGATTTTTTTGTTACGAAAATAAAAAATATGAAATCAAAAAAGGATTACATATTTAAAGAAAAAAGGTTCATCCATTTGGAAAAGAAGTTCATATCTTTAAAAAAGTTTCATCAATTTTGAAAAAAGTTCCTCAATTTGAAAAAAATCATCAATTTGGAAAAAGTCATTCAAATTGAAAAAAAAGTTCATCCAATTTTGCAAAAGTTCATTAAATGAAGTAGGCCCGGCCCGGCAGCAGCCGCTCCCCCGGTGGTGCAACGCGGACTGGGAGGCCGACGGGAGTCGACCGGGCAGACCACGTGGTCCGCCGGGAGCAGGTCGGCCATCTCGTCCACTGCCATTAAGACTCCGCTGTTGTCTTCGTCATCGTCAGTGACCAGCAGCGCTCTCTTCCTCCCGTCCCAGTGCACCAGCCTGGCCGCCACGGGAGACTCGGCTGCTGCCGACAAGCTCACGCACGGGGAGAGGCCATTTCTCATGGTGCAATGCATAAAAAAGAGAACCGTGTACGCCTTCTATAAGCTTTTAGCTGGTGGAGGAGATGGATCTGCTAGCTAGGCAGTCAGCAGGAGAATTGCGGCATGAGACATGGAGGGGGGAGGAATATATGTTGTCGATCCCTCAGGACACTCGCCATGGTAGGACGGTTGTTGACCTCCTTCCTATGACATCAGGACCTGGACTCTATTGTATTACGTATCCAACTTAGCAAAAAAATAGAAACAAATCTAGCCGGGCGATGGACGACATACGAAGTACAAACTCATTTTTTTTACGTAGGTCTACTTTTAAATCTTAGCCGTCAATCTTTAAGGTTATGATAAAATCAACGGATATAGATAGATGACGTATGGAGAACTATGCAAGTCTACGTCCTTTAATATTAGGTAAAGATAGAGATAAAGATATGTAATCTAGGAACGGATCTCTCAGTTGTTTCTATTTCTGTTTTTTAGCAAACTAAGTTGTTTCTGTTGTAAGTGGAAGATTTGTGTATGTTCTGTATAACTTGTGTTGTTGGGTGTTCTAGGTGCTTCGGCAATATGCGCACCCTCTTATGGCCCAATCTCTGAACATCGCTTCATTAGGTTAATGCCATGCCAAAGAATGTTTGATACACATAGAGTCTTACTCATGCAAAATGACAACTAGGCCGACTGTCAATCATGCATACAAAACACAAGCTGGAACAAACTATCTTATCAGTTATAAGAATATATAAGTTTCCACAATTGCGACTATCTTTTGGAAATTCTGACTATTCTATCATCAAAATGGACAGGCGCAACATCTTGTGCCATCAATGATCTAGTAGAGGACTAAAGCTTGTATGTACTCAACAATAAAGAACTATTGAATAAATACTACTTGGAGTGGCGGTGTTGTGGGTGCGGAGGGAGGCGCGTAAATGTCTGGGAGGCTGGGCGACCGATCACAGGGTACAAGTTGTCGAGCTAGGATGAGGTACCAAAGCCTCTTTCTTATCCTCCTCCTCGATGATCGCCGCCGCGTCCACCACCGGCCTCCTAGCGCACTCCCTATGAGGTGGAGCAACAGAAGGGCGAGCTGTCATCGCCGGAGCCACTGTGGCCTTGCCATTGACCTTCCTGCCAGCTTTGCTTGCTGTTCTGATGGTCCGAACTAAGTTTTTAGTGCACAACCTCTTCCTTGGTGTGGATGGTGCTGTTGGGGTCGTTTCTGGTGTCCGTGGACGGTGAGGTCGCGGAACGATCTTGCCTCTCCATTCTAGACGGAATCAGAGACATTAGTGGTGGAGGCAGCGAGAATGGGCGGCGGAGGCGGGAAGTGGTACGGTGGCCCCTCGGGAGGGAAGAAATGGGTCGAAAGTTTTTCTCTTGGAGGTGCCAATCGAGTATATTTGAGAGAGTTGGGCTGCCTTTTATGGCCGTTGAGTAAAATTTATTCTCCTCTAACGATTTGAGTTATCAGTTAGGTCGGTTACAGGAGGAAAATAGAGATTTATAGGTTTTTAGGGGATCGGCTAGAGATGCTCTTAGACATACACCCAATTACGCCAGTACAATCTGTCATATTGTTCGTCATTCGTGCCACCTTGCCAACAGATTGGTCTCATCATCTTAAACTGTTGTTCTCATTACCACGGGTTTCGGTACTTCAAAGAGATGAAAGCTACCTACCTACTATGCACCCCTGCCGTGGACAATTGATGTTTTGGCAACTCCCTGTAATTATACAGCCATATACACACACAACCTAGTGAACCCAACTGGCCTCATTAATCTCATCAATGTCTACATAACGGACGCTGCACTTCCATTAGCTAGATACATGATTTTACGTTTGCTTAGCTAATACTCGGTGCTTGTCGGTTAACTAGATTTCTCCATCATTTTACGTTTGGTACACCATTTCTGCTGTCCATGCATGTCACGTGTGTTAAGCCAGATGGAAGTTTTCTCAACTAAGAACACGAGGAACGAAATCGTTAAGATGTAGGCAGTTAAAATCAATCTTGTCGTGCATACATTTTTTACCAAATCTAATGTCACCTGATAAGTGTCCTTTCACTTGATTTTTGAGAGTCAACTTAATCAATATATCAGGAAGATGGTAATTATATATAAAGATGAGATAATAACATTAGAGAAACACCAAAATGATATAGAAACACGCGGAATATGATGGACTAGGATGCGGAAGGTGCCAAGGATTTATTTTGTTCGAGTTTACAAATGATTTGAGATGTGGCTGTTTATCCGAAGGCTGGGATTGCCTATACCGTTTCCATGTGAGGGTGCCGCCTCGGACTGGCAGTTGTCGGATATATATCCATCCTCGATGGCGGAGGCCAGGGGAAAACCTCTTTTTAAAAAAATCTATTATTGATCACTAACTACATATCTCTCATCTTCTGTCCTTGATTCTCCTGTTGGTTCATTTGAAGATATAATTGTAATGCCGAACACTTTATGATAAATACTAGGACATTTGTTCCAACTAACATGCATTCACTCCATCGGAGATACAAATACTTCATTCCATTCATCTGCCCCAATGCATAGGAATTTATTGTCTTCATTTCACATACTATCTAGTAGCACATGCTGAAAACAAATATCGTGTATCATTCACTTGATTGAAAAGACTAGTAGAGAATGGTGGAAGATAGAAGAAATCTAAGAATACATGGAAGTGGGAGGCATCAAGAAGAGTGGAGGAGATGTATAGGATCATCGCAATGTATCAAGTTAAGCTACACGTAATTTGATCTCAATGTGGGTGAAACTATGGATGTCTTCAGGATCCAAGTCATGATCAAAGTCAACATATAGAGTTGCGTATTTTGCTTCTTGACTTGCTGATGCTCTCAATTCGCTGTAAAAAATTTCTACTAATATGCTATACAAGTGACCTCGACCAATCTCCTCTTCTACATCTATTTTACTTTGGATATCTTAGTTGTAAATAACATATCCTTACATGTGTCCCTTCATTTTATAAACAAACTAGGAATACCCATAAATTCCTGCAAGATCGACGGTGATAGGGGGGACAATAGGAGTACTTCTCATTCTAGTATTGAACTAGTTTACAGACAATGTGTATTTCACATATACGTGCATCAAACAGCTAGCCATGTCCAAGTCGACAACAAGTTCTAAACCATACGATGTGGCCAATACAGTGTTTTCATGGACACATGATGCTTTTGCTGAGCTTGAGATGCTTACTCCCTAGTCTATTCAGTTTATCCAAACTAAAAATGTCTATCCCTATGTTGATGAGCTAGATTTCGCAAAAGAGGATGATGATGCAAGCTCAACAGATGCTAATATTGACTATTACAATGGCACTGGCAAGAAATATCCATCAGAAACTACTATCTGGTCTGTCTTTTGGTTATGTGGTAGTCTTTTCAACTATCTATTGTAAATGCCTATTTTTTTTACTTTGCCTAGGATCATGTCTAATTATAGCACGGCCTCCTTACATTAACTAACAAACCCGGAACTTGCAATGTTATGTAGGCTATGTTATCTCATGCTATTATATTCACTATAATGTATCTGCAAATCTCAAGAAAATCCACAGACCGCATCAGGCAGAGTAATCTTTTTCGGCAATACTCTATGATGGTGCAAAATCCTTCCATGTTAATCTTTTTCGTCAATCTTTTTCATCAGTACTCTATGATATCTGACGCTATTTTATTTCTTCTCTTAGGCGATAGATCTACTACCGAACCGTTGTGGCAAAACCCCTAATGCATCTGCCGACTACCGTTACAACCGTTAGGGAATGCCTAGTCGACCCCTCAAATTTAGGGCCTCAAAAGCCTCCTCATACCTTAACTCCTTATATTTGAGTTCAAAGAATGTGGTACCTAGCCAAACTCCTGAATTTAACTCCTCAAACTTGTTTTTTCACGCAATTTCATTCAAACAGAGATTGCATAAAGTAGTCAATTTGAAGAAAATAAAAAATAAAAAACCCTACTGCTCCTCCTTCATGAGCGTCTCCCAATCCACGCCATCCTCATTGTATTCATCGGATCCGGAGGCACCAGAGCACATGTCGATGTCACCACCGGATGGCCCAACCTCATCGGTTGGACCTTCTTGTACATCTCGAGGCACCAAAATTCCTCTTCACGAGCCTACGATACATTGATACGTCTCCAACGTATCTATAATTTTTGATTGCTCCATGCTATATTATCTACTGTTTTGGACTATATTGGGCTTTATTTTCCGCTTTTATATTATTTTTGGGACTAACCTATTAACCGGAGGCCCAGCCCAGAATTGCTGTTTTTTTGCCTATTTCAGTGTTTCTAAGAAACGGAATATCAAACGGAGTCCAAATAGAATGAAACCTTCGGGAACGTGATTTTCTCACCAATTATGATCCAGGAGACTTGGACCCTACGTCAAGAAAGCCACGAGGTGGGCACGAGGTAGGGGGCGCGCCCCCACCCTCGTGGGCCCCACGAAGCTCCACCGACGTACTTCTTCCTCCTATATATAGCTACGTATCCCCAAACGATCAGATATGGAGCCAAAAACCTAATTCCACCGCCGCAACCTTCTGTACCCACGAGATCCCATCTTGGGGCCTGTTCTGGAGCTCCGCCGGAGAGGGCATCCACCACGGAGGGCTTCTGCATCATCATAGCCCCTCCGATGAAGTGTGAGTAGTTTACCTCAAACCTTTGGGTCCATAGTTAGTAGCTAGATGGATTCTTCTCTCTTTTTGGATCTCAATACAATGTTCTCCCCCTCTCTCGTGGAGATATATTCGATGTAATCTTCTTTTTGCGGTGTGTTTGTTGAGACCGATGAATTGTGGGTTTATGATCAAGTCTATCTATGAACAATATTCGAATCTTCTCTGAATTCGTTTATGTATGATTGGTTATCTTTGCAAGTCTCTTTGAATTATCAGTTTGGTTTGGCCTACTAGATTGGTTTTTCTTGCAATGAGAGAAGTGCTTAGCTTTGGGTTCAATCTTGCGGTGTCCTTTCCCAGTGACAATAGGGGCAGCAAGACACGTATTGTATTGTTGCCATCGAGGATAACAAGATGGGGTTTTTATCATATTGCATGAATTTATCCCTCTACATCATGTCATCTTGCTTAAGGCGTTACTCTGTTTTCTTGAACTTAATACTCAAGATGCACTAGTCGTCAACCCGTGCGGTCGCACGGGCTAGCAACATTAAGAGGAGTTTGATGATTCATTCAAATAAACATTCTAAAATGATGATGTTTTGACTCGGTACTTTTATAGACATATGATTTTCCAATCGTGGCATAGTGGTATGTATGTGTAAAACCATGTGGAGTATAATAATAAATAAATCAAATGAACATTTACTTTATCATTAAAATTTTAATGCGGTTTTTTGGTCTAATTCTAGTAGAGAAAATTGAAATGAAATGTGTGAGTAGGAAATCAAATATTCATGATAAAACCAGCCGTAAAATAGCAACTAAATCAGAATACAATGTCATACCTATATTGCAAACAAATCATACAAACCCCAAAGTATTCACTTTGCCCTTCTATGTCCACGCCAACGCCAGCACAAACTTAGCAAGAACCATACCATATAGAAAAGGAGAAGCTACATATGAATAAATTTAGTGAAATAAGAAGTTATATGCAAAGACTACTTGAATAATGCCACCTAGGGCTAGGTTCTAAACCTGATACAACAACAATTACATACATGCTAACATCAGCTTCTTAATCACTTAGTATAGCAACCTTAAGAAACTGAATCACTCGTATAGGGATTGAAATCCTCTGGCAACAAAAATCTTGCTAATTTATCTGTTCAAGATGAGAAAAATATGCCACCTAACATTGTGCGACAGAGACATATCTAACGACAGTGAGGTTGGAATATATGATTTTTTTATTAGACCCCACATGGATGGCCACGACTAAGATAAAGAACTAACTATAAGCTGATGCAGCATCAAAACAACGTTAGTGTTCCTTCCACCATGGTCTTGTATTCTTCAAGAAAAAACAACAACAAAGTCATAGAAATATATCGTACATACTCATGAAAATTAGCTAAGGATACACATTTTTTTCTTTGGTACAGAAGGGATTCTCGTTAGTACATATCACAATAAGCTCCTTGTGCCTTTATTAACATATAGATATCAACCGAGTGCTGATGATGGATAGAAACAAATCATAGTTTAAAAAATATGGTCATACTGTAAGATTTATTATTATATAAGACAGAACTTTTATAGTCCAAATGGCAATTCTAGTTTTCATGAGGAAACGCAATATAATTTCAAAGTCTAATTCTTTTGGTTCTAAGCTACGACACCACTTATTATATCTCAGATCTGCTTTGCATTTGTTTTTGGGTCACATACAGAGTCTGGACTCTGCACACGCTAAAACAAAAAGGTTGACTGAACCATCATCCTGGCTGTATTGTATCAAGTAGAAAGGAGAAAAATTTCCTAGAACTTGCACTTGGCGACATGGGCAGACGACCAGACGGCAACACAACCCCGTGCAGTATCTACAGAGGAAAATCTGATCAATGTTAACATGTATGAAGGAACTTGGTTCGCACCTCCGCTAACGTTTATTGATGCTCCAATACCTTGGGCGGCCGGCACATATTCCTGCAAGTTGCAAGTAATTTAATGACATGAAAGATCAAGAACTAAATTTCAATCATCCTGAACATCCTGAAAATTATATTATAAATATTCATCACAATGTGCTAGACTATGGTAGATTTGTCTTGAATTCTTAATCAGTTGTCTAATTTACTATGAACAAAATAAGCGGCAAGGCTGTTAAAGATCTATGGCAGAAGCAGCTACAATTAAACATCAACTAACGACATTACTGGAGTAATCCATATCAGAGTGCTCACCTGAGATCATATATATAGATTTGTGTCAGATTTTGGATTGGACCATAGAGCACATGAATCATCTGCCATGCCCTGTAGGAGAATTGTGACAATACGTTCGCTATATAACTCTGTACCCCCAGCCCATGTTTATCTCACGGGGCTTGGGCCACGCATCCTACCTTCTGTTGGATGGGGATGGCGAATTGACGATGGCGTACGCCGCTGCTGCTCCGCCATGTATCTGTAGACGTATACAATCCTACTCAAAGTGGCGATAGAATCGGTCGCTTCAGCTCTTGTCCATCACAGCACCATGGAATTGAACGACGCCGGCATGGAGTACTTGATCGATCTTCCACCATGTATGTACCTGTAGACGTATACAATCCTACTTGAATTGGCGATAGAGTCCCTCGCCTCTGCCCGTGTCCATCACGACACCATGGAAGCAAACGGTCGCTTCAGCTCCTGTCCATCACGGCACCATGGAATTGAACGACGCCGGCATGGAGTACTTGATCGATCTTCCACCATGTATGTACCTGTAGACGTATACAATCCTACTTGAATTGGCCATAGAGTCCCTCGCCTCTGCTCGTGTCCATCACGGCACCATGGAAGCGAACGACGCCGGCGTGAAGTACTGAATTGATCTCCCGCCATGTACGTGTAGACGTAGACAATCCTGCTCGAAGTGGCGATGGAGTCCATTGCTGCTGCCGTTATCCATCACGGCACCACGGAAGCGAACGACGCCAAAGTGGAGTACTGTACCGATCTCCCGCCTTTTACGTCTAGTGTGTGGTCGTGTATAATCCTGCTCGTATTCGCACCTGCCGGATAGGAGTGCGAGAGAATGCTTCAACACCAATAGCCATGATCCGATCTTCACTTTGCGCCGGCATAGAAGGAACCAATCGGAGGCACACCGGTAATAGGAAATCTGTTTTTTGTTATTTTTAAAATAAAAGAGAGAGAGAGGAGTCAAGCCTAATAGTAGGAATCGTGATAGACGTGGGTTCTACACGATGTGCTAGTTTTTCCCCATGGTTTCATTCTACGGTTTTAGATAGAATAGAATCATGGGTTAATCCTTTCAAGCCTATATATATGGAAAGATCTACACCGTAATAACTCGGTCCCATCAAATCAACGGCTCGCATTTTCTAATTAACGTGGTAATTATTTGGGAGTTTGTAATTAGTATAGGTATAGATAGATAGATAGATAGATAGATAGATATAGATAGATAGATAGATAGATATAGATGCTGGATAGCGGTCGATGAGTGGAGTAATAGTAGTAGATGCAGGCAGGAGTCGGTCTACTTGTCTCGGATGTGATGCCTATATACATGATCATACCTAAATATTCTCATAACTATGCTCAATTATGTCAATTGCTCAACAGTAATTCGTTCACCCACCGTAAAATACTTATACTCTTGAGAGAAGCCACTAGTGAAATCTATGGCCCCAGGGTCTATCTTTATCATATTAATCTCCCAACACTTTATTATTTCTTTTGCTTTTTACTTTGCATCTTTATCATAAAAATACCAAAAAATATTATCCTATCATATCTATCAGATCTCACTCTCGTAAGTGACGGTGAAGGGATTGACAACCCCTTATCGCGTTGGTTGCGGGGATTTATTTGTATTGTGCAGGTGCGAGGGACTTGCGCGTAGCCTCCTACTGGATTGATACCTTGGTTCTCAGAAACTGAGGGAAATACTTACTCTACTCTGTTGCATCACCCTTTCCTCTTCAAGGAAATCCAACGCAGTGCTCAAGAGGTAGCATACATCCGGCGAAGGTTGGCCCTGTACTCCTCATGAGGGCGCGTCCCCTCGAGCCATGACCAATGCTGCACGCCATGGTATTATTTCTTCTTCCGTGGTGGCGGCGGCCGGCTGGTGACAAAGCTAGATCACACCATTTCGAGGTGGCGCCAGCCGATTGGAAGCATCAGTGTGGGTGTGTGATAGCTACGGTGATAGAGAGAGGGCCAACGGGCTACTGTAGGGTGTATTTGGGCGGCGCCAGAGTGGATTGGACGAGGAGGGGAGAGAGATGGCCAGAACTGCAGCATTTTGTTTCTTGTTTTCTCGTCCACAACTACAAGAGCTAGAACTGCATAACTGGATCACCACCTTTTGGCCTTCCAGCACTGCTTGAGCAGGTATTCTTCCCATGATTCTCTCTGGAGGAATCGCCTTTTCGGCGCCTTACATAATGGGCACCGTTGGTATATCTCTGACTGCTATTTGGAGGGCTGGCATTTGTTCTCATGCCACCACCATCATGTGTGATACGTTCATTCAAAATTCCAGATGGTGTATCCTCATTAACTGCATCACTTATGCATAAATTAGGATTTTCCACCATCATTGCCTTGATGCCATTGTTTTCAATGTGAGTGTTGTTTTTGTTAGATGCTAGTCTTGTGTAACACCGCCTATTTTTGAACCATTTCTCAACCTGTTAGGAGAAGCCATGGTGAGGGTTTGGCTCAATGCCAAGACAACTAGTGGTACATGAAATAGAAAATTCATGAAAAAGAGGAACAAACTTGACCGAACGTCAGACCTAGTTCTTGTGCCAAAGATCCTTTAACCACACGGCTAGGATATTCATCTGCTTTTAAATTGCTCGTGTAGCCTCTGCAAAACTAATATGAAGACCTTTAAGATGAATCAAACTTCATGTTGGCCTGGTTAAGCCTGGTAAGCTCATTCTTTCAAACTATGCAAACTAAATATATAGGAAAAAGAATGCATGTTGCGCATTCACGAAACTGTGCAAGCTTTGTTGAGATGTTTGTGGAGTGAATTAATTACTCTGGTGCACGATAAAATTTTCTTCACTTTCTTTCCCATTGTCCTTTTCAGAGTCTGATGTGAAGTATGACTCATCTTGCTTTTCTTTGATATCTTTATCTGGATCATCACCTTCTGGATCGTAGTCATCAAAATTGTCTTTCTCCTTCACATGTTCTGAATTATTGTCAGAAGAGGTGATGAAATTTGAGTCATCAGAGTCTAAACCCTCACCCCCATCCGCGAAGTCGGACTCATCTTGGTTCTCTTTGATATCTTTATCTAAATCAGGACCTTCTGGACATGGTCACCATCCTCGGAGTCCTCAGAAGGTAATTCATGGTCATCAACATTGTCTTTCTCCTTCACATGTTCTGAATTATTGTCTCAAGAGGTGAGGAAAATTGAGTCATCACAGTATAAATCTTCACCTCATCCTCTTCTGATGATCCTTCCACATGATCAACTCCATGTCCGTCGGTTATAGTTTGGGGTCGAAGTCATCATCTTCTGAATCATGCGATGGAAAATCAGCTACATCATTTTGCATAGGCTGCCAGGCCACGGCAGCTGCCTCTAGAAAAACTTTCTGCAAAAATAAGGTAGTGTGAGGGTGAAACAGTGAAACTATTACCTACCCAGAGTCATGAATGGAACAATCTGTGTCCCGTGGAGTTAATTTACTAATTCTATAAAATGTATCTTACAATCACAAGCATGCCAAAGCCATCCATGGTACGGGACTACAAAGGGAATGGTCACATGAATTAATTAACACCAGAAATAACAGAACCTTGCATACAAAAAGAAATTGGGAAAATAAATATTACCATCTTTAGTGAGTAAAGGAGGGTTTAAACAATTCTGGTGGAACCCTCTGTCACAGGCTCCGTCACCTAGAATGATGTCATTATTCAATGTACCATCTTTCAAACTACATGTGGCCCAAGCAATATGCAAGACCGAAAGCAGGGTCACTGATTAAAATATTAAGCGTAACAAAGCACAACATTGGAAGAAAAAAAATGTTGACATACATTATCACAAGATATATTTCCTTCTGAATCAAACAAAGATTCTTCAGGCATCCCCACAGTTAGAAGAATATCAAGATTCTAGAAAGCTTCTTGTATTATTAATTTGCACCGAACGATCCTTGCTTTACCTGTTCAAATCCTTCTCGGGCCTTATCTTTTCCAACTTACATGTTTGAGTATGGGTGAATACCATGTCTATATTTCAAGGAATCCACAACTAAAAACTTCCAAGAAGCAAAGTTGTCATCAGGGAAAAGGAGGTGGGATATACCTGGAATCCACATGACTTGCGAGAGCCTCTAATGCCATGAAGAATAAAATGTGTCATCAGGGGAAAGGAGATGGGATATACCAGGGTTCCACCTAGCAATATTGATTGGAGTGGTTCTCCCACTACCAATTTCATGTACCAATGCTCTAGACAAACCTTTTTGCACGAGCAAATTCAAAGGATCACCTCTGCACAAGTTTCCCAGGGGATGTGCCTAACCGCACGCTGACCATCACCCAGGAGATCCACTTTTGGCAAAAGGCAAACTTAGTCGGTCCTCATTCAAGTATAACTCAGGCGACGCGATCATGTGCCTTTGTCGGATCTAACTTATATGCATAATGGATGTTTTGTGGGATCTTGTTATGTGGGATCTTTTTAAAGCATTCAAATGCAATAGCATTACAAAGGTTGATTAGCTAAAATCCATCCATGTTTCTTGAGTTGCGCATTATTGGCTAGTGTAATATTGTATTCTGAACACTTTCTGGAACTGTACACTGCACTTTTTCCATTATTACAAAAAAATTGATTTTTTCTTCATTAAAATAAGTACAAGAAGCTTTTTGTGCACACACTATGGCGACATCTACCATGTGTTAGAGTAGTTGATCGGTTTATTATCTCCAATTCATTTATGTATCTAGAGTTGCACATTTTTGGATAAGTGTAATATTTATTGTGTACCCGTTCCGGAAGTGTATAAGGCACTTATTTTCGTCGTTGCATAAAAAGTAAAATTAGAATATCTTTTCTTCATTAAAGGAAGTACAACCAGCTTTTTTTGTACACTATTATTAAAATATTAGAGATATGTTGCGACATGTACCATGTGGTAGAGTAGTTGATTGGTTCCTAGTTTCTCTTATGATAAAAAATATATTTATTGTTTGTTTATATTTGAGCAGTTCATTGGTTCCCCGTAGTGTACATGTCACCTTTTGCTCGTCACTTCAAAAAACAAAGAAAATTTAATGTTTTTAAAACCTTGTGCAGTCCTACTATGCGGAATATATGTTTAACGGGTGTATATGCATGATTCAACAAGCATACGTCATGGATTGGGTACAGCGTCTTAGCAAAACATAGCTTCAAGAGTCATCATGAAAAAGAAGTCTGGTACAACATGTGCAAGTGAAAGCTGATGCAAATAAGACACCAGAGGAAATCATGGAAAATTAGTATTTACCAGAATAAACTCCTTACAGATAGTAAAACATATATTTCATGCAAAATGGGAAGATTACAACAGTGACACAAGGCACAATGAAATGTCTAATGTCTTTCATTCTCTATCATAAAAGCGCGTTGTTACTGCGACACTTGCAGAATGTTCAGTTTCACTTACGATCTTACGATCTGGAGGAATACACAGATACTTAGCGGAGGGTCCCATATATCGAACCAAGCTTCCCCCGAAGGAGTAAGACACCCACCATGTGGGTGAATAATTTCATAAAATGAATTTGTTGACTTGCATGAGCCAAAAGCATTAGCTAGAAACGTCATCAGCCAATCTTCCTCTTCTTTAACTCCTACAACATTTTCTTTCTTGTTTTCTCATCCACAGTAAAGATCCAGAACTGCATACTTTGCATCACCATGTTTTGGCCTTCCAACACTGCTTGACGAGGATTTTTTCCCATGAGACTCTCTGGACGACTCACCTTTTCTGCGGCTTACATAATGGGCACCGATGGTATATCTTTGACTGCTATTTGGAGGGATGGCATTCGTTCTCATGCCACCACCTATGTCTTGTTTAAGTGGACCATCTTGTGTGATACCTTCATTCATAATTCCGGATGGCCTATCCTCCTTAACAACATCACTTTTGCATAAATTACGATTTTTCACCATCATCGCCTTGGTGCTCTTGTTTTCACCTCGTGTGTGTTTTTTTGTTAGATACTTGTCTTGTGTGACGCTGTGTATTTTCGAACCATTTCTCAACCGGTTAGGATAAGCCATAGTGAGGGTATTGCTCAATGCCAAGACTACTAGATGTACATGAAATTGAAAATTCATGAAAAAGAGGTACGAACGTGATAGAACGTCAGACCTAGTTCTTGTGCCAAGCTTACTTGAACCACATGGCTAGGATATTGACCTGTTTTAAATTACTCGTGTAGCCACTATGAAAATTAAAATGAAACGCTTTCGGATGAATCAAACTTCATGTTGGCCTGGTTCAGCCTTGCCACCTCGTTCTATTAATCTATACAATTTATGATATAGGAAACAGAATGCCATTGTACCTGATTAATTATTGGCCCATAGTGCCTCTGCTGTCCTATAGCACTTCTGCATGTTGTGCATTCACCAAACTATGCAAGCTTTGTTGAGACATTTGCGGAGTGAAGTCATAATTCTGGCACACGATAGAACCCGCTTCACTTTCTTTCCCATTGTCCTTTTCAGTGTCCGATGTGATGTCTGGCTCATCTTTCTTCACTTTGATATCTTTATCCAAATCAGGATCTTCTGGATAATAGTCATCATCCTAGGAGTCCTCGGAAAGTAATCCATGGTCATCAACATTGTCTTTCTCCTTCACATGTTCTGAATTATTGTCAAAAGAAGTTATGAAATTTGAGTCATCAGAGTCTAAAGCTTCACTGCCATCCTCTTATGACGATCCTTCCACATGATCACCCATGTATTTTCGGATACATTGGGATCGAAGTCATCGTCTTCTGAATTGCCCGATGGAAGATCATGTACATCATTTTGCATTGGCTCACGTCCCACGACAGTTGCCTCAGGAATTATTTTTTTGAAAAATAATGTAGTATGAGGGTGAAATATAGTTCAAATTCATTGGCCTTGAAACAATGAAACTAATACCTCCCAAGAGTCATTAATGAAAAGAATTGTCACATGGAGTTCACTTATTAGTTCTATACATTATATCTTGCAATGATCTATAGAGCAAGGACATCCTTCATCAGCGACTACAAAGGGAATGATCACATGAAGGAATGAACACCGGATATAACATAAATATCTTGCAAAATAAATATTACTATCTTTAGTGAGAAAAGGAGGTTTTAGACAATTTTGGTGGAACCCTATGTTGCAGGCTCCATCACCAAGAATGATGTCATTATTCAATATATCATCTTTCGAAGTACAAGTGGCACAAGCAATCTGCACGACCGAAAGAAGGGTCGTCACTGATTAACATATTAAGCGTAACAAAGCACAACATTGGAAGATTTTTTTTTGTTGACATACCTTATCACAATATATACTTCCTTTTGAATCAAACAAAGATTCTTCAGGCTTCCCCACAGCTAGAAGAATATCAAGATGCTGCAAAGCTTCTCGTATTTTTTATTTGCACCAAACGATGCTTGCCTTGGCGATTCAGATCCTTCTCGGGCCTTATCATTTCCAAGTTACATGTTTCAGTATGGGTAAATACCATGTCTATATTGCAAGGAATGCACAACTAAAAAATTCCAAGAAACAATGTTGTCATCAGGGAAAAGGAGGTGGGATATACCTAGAATCCACGTGACTTGCGAGATCCTCTAATGCCTGAAGAAAAAAATACTGTCATGAGGGGAAAGGAGATGGGATATACCAGGATTCCCCCTACCAATTTTGATTGGAGTGGTTCTCCCACTACCAATTTCATGTACCAATGCTCTAGACAATCCTTCTGGCACGAGAAAATTCAGCGGATCACCTCTGCACAAGCTTCCCAGGGGATGTGCCTGACCGCACGCTGGTCATCACCCAAGAGATCCAGTTTTGGCAAAATGAAAATTTAGTGGGTGCTCACACTACTGGAATCAGCTACTTTGCCATCTGCCAGCTCTTTGCCGTCTGCTAGCGGACGGCAAAGAAGCTCTTTGCCATCAGCTACCCAAAAGCAGACGGCAAAGAACTGGCTGATGGCAAAGTACTTCTTTGCCATCAGCCAGGTCTTTGCCATCCGCTAGCAGACGGCAAAGAAGCTTTGCCGTCGGCTAGTGGACGACAAAGAGGGAGGGGGCCCCACTGACGAGCTGGTTTAAAAAAACTTAACGGCCCCCCTCTTTGCCGTCTGCTAGCTGACGGCAAAGAGCAAGTAAGCGGACGGCAAAGGGGGGCGGACGGCAAACGTTTAGGTTACTAACAGCGCCCCACCCCGCCCATCTCTCTGTTCGATCTGTCCCCCTCTCCTCCCCGACGACCACCGCCACCCGCCGCCGCCCCCGCCACCCACCGCCGCCCCCTTGCCCCACCTCCCCTCGCCCCGTCGCCCCACCGTCCCAAGCACTCGCCGCCGCCGCCACCCGCCACTGCCCCCTGGCCCCACCGCCCCTCGCCCCGTCGCCCCCACCACACGCCACCGCCCCGGAGTCCCGTCCACTACAGGAAATATGTCAACTTATGACCTTCTGTCAGTGACCCTCAAAGAATTGGTCATAAATTTATGACCATTTTAGACAAATTGGTCAAAAGCTGTTCAGGGGGCTCCAAACCCTAAACCATTGCGAATTCCCAAAATTCCCAAAAAAATCTCATAAATTCTTTGGGGCATATCTTCATCAAATATGTAAAAATCCTTCCTTGCCTAGTTCAAAACTAATTCAACAATATTCATTTTCCTATTCTGTTAACAACAACACTTTATGAAGGGAGTGCTATTTATATATTCTTGATTGCCCTCGGAATTTTTGGGCACTCTTTCCTATCCAAATCATTACCGCATGACAAAATTCAGCTCCATTTGCCTAGCAAATCTTCTTCGGCAAATTTCCAAAGTTTTTGTCCACCTAGAAGCATTGTGAAGGAAGTACGTTTTTTATATCTCTAAATGACATGAAATTTATACAGTTCCTTCATATGTCCAAATTATCACCCTCCTCCAAATTACAGCTCAGTCAAATCATCTATGTGAGCCCAGGTTCAATTTATATTTTATGGCCAAATTGGCATGTTACAAAGCAAGCATTATATATACCCCTCCTATTACCCTCAAACTTTTCGGGCACTCTTCCATACCCAAATCATTGCCACATGATAATATTCAGCTCAATTTTCCTAGTAAATCTTTCTCGGGAAATTTCCAAAGTTTCTACCTCGAGAGAAGCTTTGTGAAGTAAGTACTTGCTAGGCTTAACCAAATGATCTGAAAATTTACCAGTGCATGACCATACCTAAGTAACTTACCTACACCAATTTTGAGCTCATTTCATTCATCCAATCTCTCTCACTAGTTTTCCCAAGTTTCTGTCCATAGAAGAGCATTGTGAAGGAAGTACTACTTTGGCATGTCCAAATGGTATCAATTTTCTACAATGCTTTCCTATGCCCAAATAACCATCCTTCACAAAATTTCAGCTCACTCCATTCATTATTTTGAGTCCAGCTTCAACATTCATATTTTTGTCCAGCGTGGTACTTTGCAAAGCAAGTACCACCTAGGTCCTCCTTTTGAGCTCAAAATTTGTGAAGACATTCTCCTTAGTAGATGATCATCCTCAGCCAAAACTCACGCCCATTGGCCATGTGCATTTCCCGTACCGCTAATCAAACACTTGGCTGCTAATTCATGTTTGAGCATCGATCGGTCTCCTCGTGAGAATCTTATGTTGTAATTTTCTTCCTAGCACCAACCTGGGGAGTGCCCAACCCACTAGACATGCCTAGGCTGCCCAGAACACATGGCAACATTACGGTCACGCGGTGACCACGCGACGGGCATGCGAGTTTACGCGCTCTAGAGTTGGGGCCCTCGGCTACCGTCCAAACCTCGACGTATCGCCACCAAACCATGTATTTATGATTAAATAGGTCCTTATGTAACTAGAAATGATTTTTAGAAAAAATAAATAGCAAACTATGAGGCAGCTGCAGTTCAAATTTGACCCGCTTCCAACTAAATCGGCGGAAATTTGTCTTTTTCACGAGAGGTGGATCAAAAAATTTTACACCCAACAATTTTATCAATTGTGCATTAAATATGGCCTATTATTTTATAAAAATGATTTGGTCCAATTTTGCAACAATTATTTGGTAGTTCCTTCACAAAAAAACCTCCTTTCGGGCACTCGAAAAATGGAAAATGGTTTTTTCGTCCAACGAAAATGAAAACTTCCTTAGGCAACATTGTTTGCCATTCCAATATGCACCCTTGTGCACAATATGAGATCATTTGAACAAACTATGCCATGAATGTGGCCATAAGATTGATCATTTGGCTTGAAAGCCATTGATCTCCACACATGATAGCTCGTTTTTGAGAACACTTTTTTAAAATAATTGCCGTATTACAAGTTTGTTATTTTTCCTAGGAACTTGGCCACATATGATGACACAATGCGAAGGTTTCCAATTTTTTGATTTTTTTTGAATTTTTATGCCCGTTTCAAAATGCGGTGAAAACGGCGGGAATGACCGTTCCTAGCTAGTGGTTGAATCTTGGAATTTTTTGGTGTTTCTCTGATTAAATAGATACTTATTTACCTATAAATGATTTTTGGAAAAAATAAAAAGCAAACTATGAGGCAGCTGCAGTTCAAATTTGACCCGCTTCCAACTGAATCGACGGGAATTTGTCTTTTTCACCAGAGGTGGATCAAAAATTTTGACACCCAACCATTTTGTCAATTGTGCATTAAATATGTCCTAGTATTTTATAAAATTGATTTGGTCCAATTTTGCAACAAATATATGGTAGGTCCTTCACAAAAAAACCTCCTTCGGGGCACTTAGAAAATGGAAAATGGTTTTTTCGTCCAAAGAAAATGAAAACTTCCTTAGGCAACATTGTTTGCCATTCCAATATGCACCCTTGTGCACAATATGAGATCATTTGAACAAACTATGCCATGAATGTGGCCATAAGATTGATCATTTGGCTTGAAAGCCATTGATCTCCACACGTGATAGCTCGTTTCTGAGAACATTATTTTAAAATAATTTTCGTATTACAAGTTTGTTATTTTTCCTAGGAACTTGGCCACATATGACGACACAATGCGAAGGTTTCCCAATTTTTTGATTTTTTTGAATTTTTTATGTCCGTTTCAAAATGCGGTCAAAACGGCGGGAATGACCGTTCCTAGCTAGTGGTTGAATCTTGGAATTTTTTTGGTGTTTCTCTGATTAAATAGATACTTACGTACCTAGAAATGATTTTTGGAAAAAGTAAAGAGCAAACTACAAGGCAGCTACAGTTCAAATTTGACCCGCTTCCAGCTGAATCGGCGGAAATTTGTCTTTTTCACGAGAGGTGGATCAAAACATTTTACACCCAAGAATTTTGTCAATTGTGCATTAAATATGGCCTAGTATTTTATAAAAATGATTTGGTCCAATTTTGCAACAATTATTTGGTAGTTCCTTCACAAAAAAACCTCCTTTCGGGCACTCGAAAAATGGAAAATGGTTTTTTCGTCCAAAGAAAATGAAAACTTCCTTAGGCAACATTGTTTGCCATTCCAATATGCACCCTTGTGCACAATATGAGATCATTTGAACAAACTATGCCATGGATGTGGCCATAAGATTGATCATTTAGTTTGAAAGCCATGGATCTCCACACGTGATAGCTCGTTTCTGAGAACACTTTTTTAAAATAATTGTCGTATTACAAGTTTATTATTTTTCCTGGAAACTTGGTCACATATGATGACACAATGCGAAGGTTTTCCATTTTTTTGATTTTTTTTGAATTTTTTATGCCCGTTTCAAAATGCGGTCAAAACGGCGGGAATGACCGTTGCTAGCTAGTGGTTGAATCTTGGAATTTTTTTGGTGTTTCTATGATAAAATATATACTTATGTACCTAGAAATGATTTTTGGAAAAAATAAAGAGCAAACTAGAAGGCAGCTACAGTTCAAATTTGACCCGCTTCCATCTGAACCGGCGAAAATTTGTCTTTTTCACGAGAGGTGGATCAAAACTTTTTACACCCAACCATTTGGTCAATTGTGCATGAAATATGGCCTAGTATTTTAGAAAAATGATTCGGTCCAATTTTGCAACAAATATATTATAGGTTCTTCACAAAAAAACCTCCTTTTGGGCACTCGAAAAATGGAAAATGGTTTTTTCGTCCAAAGAAAATGAAAACTCCCTTTCTCAATATTGTTTGCCATTCCAAGATGCTAACTTGTGCGAAATATGGAATCATTTGAACAAATATTTGATAGGACTTTCACAAAAATACTCATTTTGAGCATTGAAAAATGGAATGAATTTTTTTATCTTGAATCGATCACGACCAATTTATATTGGTCATAAGGTCATCAAATGGTTTGCTGCGTTCTGATTGGACCATGAGCATATCACGCGGATCACGCATCAACCACCGTCGGATGCTTCCGGATGCAACGGCCCAAACCCACCCGAGCCGAAACCCTAGGTGTGTCCTCATGGACATTTTCCACCAACACCCCCGCCTCCATTCTTTCTTTCTTTCTCTCCCTCCCCCCTCAGATCCTCTCCCCTCTCCCCCGTGCAGCGAACCCTAGCCCCTCTCTCCCCCGTACACCACTCCTCCTCTCTTCCAGATCACAGCCGCCACCTCCTCCTTTCTAGATCGCCACCTCCACCTCCCTCCGGACGAGCTCCCCGCCGTCCATGGCCTCCCCCACGCCCTTCTCCCCCGCGAGACCTCTCTCTCTCCCTCGCGCGACTCCTCTACTCCACTCGATTCCGGCGAGTTGAGGCGGCTCTCGCCGGCGCGCAGCACACCCCGGGCTTCAGGTAAGCAAGTTTTTTGCTCGGCGCCGGCGCGGGCGCGGATCGAGACTGACGGATGGGTTTAGTTCCTTCCTTGCTACAGGCGGTGTTGTGCGCGGCGGTGGCGCTGGCGCTGTGCGCGGGCGGCATTGGCGCGACGCCTGCGGCGAGGGGTGCGGGGTGCCGGAAGCACATGCGAAGGGTCACGGAGTACGGGGCGGTGGGGGACGGCAAGATGCTCAACAAGGCGGCGTTCGCCAGGGCGGTGGCGGACCTGGGCAGGCACGCGGGCGACCGCGGCGCGGCGCTGGTGGTGCCGGCAGGGCGGTGGCTCACGGGGCCCTTCAACCTCACCAGCCACTTCACCCTCTTCCTCCACCGCGGCGCTGAGATCCTCGCATCCCAGGTGCGCCCCTCTTCTTCAGTTACCCGTGGGATTAATTAGCGGCAGTAATTGCTACGTACGTACTTACTGTGGCACGATGCGGGGTGGGGGGCTACTGGTGACGGACGGGACGGCATGGGGCCGGTGCTAAAGTCACTTGGCCGCGTAGGGAGGTTCGTCCAGGAATGGAGTGCGCAGTGGCTACTGGTTTGGGGGTCCCCTGCCATGCATCACCATGACCATTGTCGCTTCCTTCCTTTTCAAGCATGGAGTCAGGGAGTCATCATCTGTCGTCTCCGTGCTCCTGATGGGGTTTTGATTCCTACTTACTCTAAATAGAACTCGTAATTATTATTACTAGCCAAAATTGCATGATTCAATCACGGCACGGGTCATGGTAGGAAATCGTACATTTCTGTGCTTAAATATACTCAATCCTGCAATTTCTGTTACTGATTTTCAGCTTGATCCACTATTTTGGTCAGTGATTTGCATTACCCTCGCCGCTGCTCTGCTCTGTACATACATAACCTAGGACTCTTATCAGGTCCAGGTTTCATGCTACTGTATTTACGGAGTAGTTAAGGATGTTTAGGTTGATGGTCAGATTAGCCCCTTTCAAATTTCATATATTAATCAATGGAGCACTAGCAGCCAACCTTGGAGATGGGCGTGCAAGTGTCTGACCTCCAACCCTGAATGTGTTCTTTCCATATTTCTACAGCCACTAGTACCAAACTTCCATTACAAACATGTCATATATATGAGTTGCTTATGTTCAGTAAATTTCATGAATGTATGAGTGTTTGTCCATCAAAATCAAGAGGTGTAGTATATATCTACCAGGGATAGTAATCATTGTTGCTTATAGGTTGCAAAGTGTTGCAGTTCATAGTAAATGCAGTTCTAGTAGAAGTCATAATATATCGAGGACGGATAAGAGATCATCTACTTTCACAAGGTTTTACTTGGTTGGTTGATTAGTGTTTTTCAATAGAACAGCCTCCGGGCAGTGTATAATGGGCATTTCAGGCTGTGTATAATGGGCATTTCTATTTCACGTGTATCATTGAGTGTATTATTTTCCTGTTGAGTGAGTTTTAACTATAGAAGAGAAATCATCTATTTCTTTGCAGTTTCGTTCGACTTATCCTTTGGTTTCAACTATACATCAGAGTGTACAATTGAGTGTATTATTTTCCTGTTGAGTAGCTTTATCTGTCGTATCTAGCTCAAGTAGCAGTGTCCCAATGAAGAAAAAATTTCATTACCAGAGATGAATGGTTGATTAGTTTTAGCTTCAAGCCATTTTAGTATATTTCTTTGTACCCGTGGCTTGTGGCTAAAACTAGTTTACTTTTAAGTTCATCCGTGATGGCCCATAGCTATGAGATATGAGGGAAGCGGACCGTTCGAGCCATGCAGCCTATTTCAGCTTTGGTGAACCTCGTTTGAGGCTTAGTGTAATTGATGTACTAGTGCACTGCTTGGCGTAAAATTATTGCAGTACACATAGATATGCAATGAATGCTTCTAGTATCTTACACATGTATATTTGACATGAATCTGTACTGCTTGCTCTTCCTTTGCTGACATTATTTTTACTTTTCAGCGAGGAACAGGATTGTCAGCACTGTTGACAACATCATCTCTTTCTCAAATAACATCTGCAGCAGAGCAGGCGGAGTATCTGAAGCATTTCAGGGCAGATAACATAGTTAAGGACGTAGAGTTTATTCGTCGGCATCTTGACCAGATGCCAAGCCTTGGACAATTCTGGGACAGTTATAGCTGACCCATGGCTTTTAGTAGACATGTTTCTTAATTTTGGGACAGTGATACATGGACTTCAATTAAGATTTCAGATTAGTATTATGCTGCTGCTGATGTGCTAATTATAGCTACAGTTTGACACTATTAATTAGGCTTGCTGGACATGTCATGGTACACGCCTTTGTCTTTTTTTGGCATCAACAAATGTTTATCTACTGTAAAGTACTATTAATTAGGTTTGCTTCCTTCTATTATTGTTGACAATGCTATGTAAATAGAATACCTGATTGTCTTCTGCAACTTAATTTCCTTGCATTTTCAACTCTGATTTTGAACGATTAAGGTTACTCCCACAAACAATTTTGCTAAACATCTATCACATTTTAAGTGAACCATAATTCATATTTTGTTTACCTTTTTAGATCTGTTCCACCGCTTACATTTAGTGTTTCCATTGAAGTTGTTTGGTTCTGGCCTCAGCAGTAGTACACTCTAATGGTAGCTTTATGTTCACTCTTTTACAACAAACCTTTTTAGCTCTTTCTCATGATCCTTGTGGGCATTTATTTTAGTCCATGGAGCTGTTGCTCTAGCAGATGTTGCTCTGCTTGACATCTCACAGTCCACTGGATCGGCTGTGACATCTCATAGTCCATAGTTTATAATCAGGTTTCTGTTTGACAGCTTCACAGTCAACAGTTACATGATAATTCTATAATGTTGAAGCTATATTCCTGTCTGCTCAACAGTTACATGATAATTTCGTAATGCTGAAGCTATATTTGCTGCCTGTGTCTTAATTTTTTTATTCTGTAATGATGATATGAAATGTCACGCAGGTCACTATTGGTGCTGTTGCTGTGGTTGTCGGAGGTGTTGCTGCTGCATCTGGCGAAGCTGTAGTCCGCGAAGGTCAAGGTTGAGATCGTCCTTGATGGCAACGACATCGAACTCGTCTCCCGCTCAGCCGCCCTCATCAACTAGGTGAATCAAACAGGACCCAAAACATGTCTTTGTTCATGTGCATATTGTGCTCCCTGAATAATTTGGTTGATGTGATGCAATTGATATGGTATCATGCTTGCTTATGCTCTTTGCGGAAACTAGTATGCTAGATGTGCTTAGAAATAATTGCAATGTCTTCAGATGTTGGATGTCGAGTGTTCTTTGTTTGCGATGCATATATGGCTGCTTGTGCTGGTCAACATGATGCAAATAGGGCTACTTCTCTCGTTGTGTTGTTGTTATTGTTGTTGTTGTCTGTGGTTTGTCCAGTTTTGGCCTGGATAGTTGCATCTTTCTCTTCATGTATTATTATGTTCTCCGTAATGATTTGGTTTTGCTACCATATGATCTGCTTCTACATTCTGTTCCTGTGTAATCTGATCTGCAATGATTCAGTTTTTGGTTCCATATAGTTAATCCGCTTCCATGCTCTATTCTTGGATAATTCTCTTGCTGTTCTTGTTGTTGTATGTGTTCGCCTTCCAGGGACAACATATATATGCTCAATACACTCTACTTGTTTTCCTGTATAGTTTTCTTACTTGTTTTCCTTTATGCGTTCACTCTTTTTCAGGAGCTCCAAGCCTAATTTTTTTCATTTATGTTCACTCTTTTACAGGAACTCCAGTCCTAATTTTTCTGAGTGTGAAGCCGTGAAGCCAAGTGCGAAGCAGTGAAGCCGTACTTTGCAAAGAGTTCTTTTGGCTATGTAGTAGACTGTAAACTGTAATATTGTAACGGATTGTAAAAGGCTATGTAGTGTTATTTGATGAACTATGTTTGTTCTGTCCTGTTTGAAATAGCAGTTATGTATGTTGAGAAGATACGGAAACTTCACTAGTGGGACCCACTTATGAATATAATCTGAGCAATTTTGAAATTTCTGACATGTGGGACTCATGTATGGCATTATGACTTGTGGGACCCTTCTGACTAGTGGGACCAGCTCCAAAATATAATTATTGAAAATAGAAAATCAATTGATTGTAAGAAGGCCAAGGCCCAAAAACAAAGAAGCTGAAATACTAGGCTTGGCCCAAGTAGCCCACAAGAATTGACAGAAAAAAATAATATAGAAGGCCGAATTGTTGGGCTAGGCCCATGTAGAAAACTGAATTGGACCGGGCTGAATCTTGTGCCACATCAGCTTGCCACGCTGGATGCCTACGTGGACTGGGGAGGTTGCTAGTGACCAAAACAGAACAATAGGCTTATTTTGGTCATAAACGTTTGCGACCATTCCAGAAGAAAGGTCGCTATAGTCAGTTTACGACGCCCAGCTTTTGACCTTATGTTTTTGGTCACAAAAAGGTCATAAATGGAAATTTGTGACCATTCAGTGACCAATAGTGGTGGTCATAAGTTGACGTATTTCTTGTAGTGGTCGCCTGCGCCGGAGCCAGGCTCGCCGCGGGCCCCCTGCATCCGCCTCGCGCCCCCCGTCCCGGAGCTAGGCTCGCCGCCGCCCCTGCGCTCGCGCCGCCCTCGGAGGCAGGCTCGCCCCTAGGCCTGCGTCTGCCTCGCCCCCCCGCCCTTGCGTCCGCCTCGCGCCCCCCGCCCCAGAGCCAGGCTCGCCGCCGCCCCGGAGCCAGGCTCGCCGCTGCCCCTGCGCCCGCGCCGCCCCCTCCAACCTTCATCGAGAGGAGCCAAGGTGAGCATTTTTTTTGTTTTTTTCTACTGTTTTTCTTTGTTGTTTAGGTTTAATTAGGTTATTGATTGGTTTAGGTTAGTGGTTGGTTTAGGTTAGTGCTAGATATAGGTTTAGATTATTATTAGACGAAGAAAGTTGAAAAAAAGAAGAAGTAGAAGAAGAGGAAAAAGGAAAAAAAGGAAGAAGAATGAGAAGAAAGTTGAAAAACAGAACAATATAGAAGAGGAAAAAGGAGAAGAAGAAAGAAGAAGAAGAAGAAGAAGAAGAAAGAAGAGGAGGAGGAGGAAGAGGAGGAGGGAGAAGAAGAAAGAAAAGAAGAAGAAAGAATAAGAAGACCCCGACGCGCCACCCCGACCCCCGACCCCCGACACCCCGACCCCGACCCCCGACACCCCGACCCCGACCCCCGACCCCCGACACCCCGACCCCGACACGACACCCCGATACCCCGACACCCGACCCCGACACGACACCCCGACCCCGACACCCCGATCCCGACACCACACCCCGACAACCGACCCCCTGACCCCCTGACCCCGACCCCCCGACCCCGAAACAGCACCCCGACCCCGACACGGCACCCCGACACCGACAGGACACCCCGACCACCGACACCTCCCGAAAAGGTGTTCTTTGGCCTTCCAGAGGCCGACGGGGTCATATATTTGTGAATTATTAGTTAGGTCATATATTTTTCGATTTTGTTATGAAAAACATCATATATAATTGTGTTGATCGTGAAGTTTTAAATGTGCAGTTGTTTCATCGCTGCGAGGTTTGGTGTTCGACGACCTCGCCGTGCGTTTGACGAGCTGTGCCCCTTCGTTCGTGGGTGAGCACAAATGACAAGTCCTCCTCCCCCATTAATTATTTGATCTATTCCGATGAAACTTGATAGCTAGCTATATATGTGTCTTGAATCATCAGTATGCGTAACCAATATGTGTCTCCCGTTCGAAAGCGTCATAGTTATAAATATGCATGCATTTGCATATTTATAACCTTGATTCTTTCGAATTGTCCAACGCTATCCATGGACAGCCCGAGTATGTGTAGATTGGGTTCGTTTTCCCATATGCTTTGCTCCGGATCCGACGCATATATTTCATCAGTGCCTCCCCTGTTGTTCTCCGGGTACACATCCTCTCTGTTTATTGCAGAGACGTGTATCAGGAGAACAACGGGGAGGTGCTGCCGAAATTTTGTGTCGGATCCAGAGCATAGCATGGGAAAATGAACCCAATCTAGACATACATGGGTGGGATTAGGACCTATCATTACCTATTAGAGTGTAGGTTGCATGGACGTAATAAAATTGACAAAGTAGATCAACTGATGAATATATACATGGTGAATTACATATATAATTGTTGTGTGTCCAGTAGCTCTGAAAGTCAAGATGAGTGACCGTGCGTGGATGTATACCGGTCACATTGGTCAGAACAAATGGAGCGCTGAATGGTTCACAAAAACTAAGGGGTTTGTGCAACCCGCATTTGCAAATGGCCAAAAGAAAACCTGGTGCCCCTGTTTCCGGTGCGGCAATTGGGAAAAGAAGACAGAGGCTGAAATGGGCAAACACCTGCAGAAGAGTGGTTTTACGCCCGATTATACGGTGTGGACATTTCATGGTGAGTCTGCCCAACGTGACCGAGCTGAGGTGGATCGTCGTTGCACCGACGAGCATGGTACCAGGATGGAAAACATGGTGCAAGGCTATGATGATGCTCGGGATTCGGATGAGGAGATGGAGGAATCTGCAAAGGCCTTCAATGAAATGTTGGAGTCTTCGAAATGTCCGCTCCACGAGCACACTGAGCTTTATCAGTTGGATGCCATCTCACATGTAATGGCTCTAAAGGCTTAGTTCAACTTGGGCAGAGAATGCTATGATGCAATTATGACAGTATTTGGACGCTTTCTACCCAAAGGCCATGTAATGCCTGCAAACCTGTACCAGTCGGACAAAATCCTCCGTGCACTGAAGATGCCCTATGAGAAGATACATGCCTGTGAGAAAGGATGTGCCTTATTTAGGCTTGACTATGCGGACTTGAACTATTGTCCCATTTGCAAGTCTTCCAGGTATATTGTGGTAGACAACGGTATGGGTGAGAAGACACAGACCAAAATCCCCGTTAGTGTTCTTCGGTATATGCCAATCGTACCAAGACTTCAACGTCTTTTCATGGTCGAAGAGACGGCCAGACAGATGACATGGCACAAAACAGGCAAAAGAACCGAACTAGATGCAGATGGGAATCTGATGATGGTACACACATCGGATGGTGTTGCGTGGAAAAAGTTTGATGAATTACATGCTGACAAAGCGGCAGATCCGAGGCATCCTCGAGTCGGCATCAGCACGGATGGGTTCAGTGTGTTTGGTATGACGGCAGCCCAATACAGTTGTTGGCCCGTATTTGTCTTTCCACTCAATCTCCCCCCCGGACAGATTATGCAAAGAAAGAACATTTTCCTGACGTTGATAATTCCAGGACCCAACTATACGTGTACATGCAGCCGCTTAAGGACGAATTGCAAGAAGCCTGGGATAATGGGTTCAAGACATACGACGCCTTTAGCAAACGGAACTTCATAATGCGTGTCTGGTACATGTACTCGACGCATGACTTGCCAGCGTATGCGCTATTCGTTGGCTGGTGTGTGCATGGAAGGTTCCCGTGCCCCACATGCAAGGGAGCTCTTGAGTTTCCTTGGCTTCAGGCCGGTCGCAAGTTTTCTTGCTTCAACATGCATAGACAGTTCCTGGATCCTCGCCATAAGTTCAGGAAAGAGAAGAAGAACTTCATCAGGGGTAGAGTTGTCAAAAACTCTGCACCACCTGCATTGACAGGCCAACAGACCCTGGATCAGTTAAACGCTCTCGAGCCAGATCCACAACGTCCAGGGTACTTCAAGGGGTATAATACTAAGCACGCGTGGACTCACAAAACATGCTTATGGGATCTGCCTTACTTCAAAGACCTCCTTTGCCCACACAACATCGACGTGATGCACACTGAGAAGAATATCGCCGAGGCACTTTTTGGTACATTGTTCGGCATAGATGGGAAGTCAAAGGATAATACTAAGGCTAGAGTCGATCTGGAGGCGCTATGTGATAGGCCGTTACAAAACATGAAAGAACCGAAAGGAAAGCAGAACTGGACGAAGCCAAAGGCATGGTTCAATCTTGGAAGGCCAGCTATGAGGGAAATTCTCTTGTGGGTGCAACAGCAGTTGATGTTCCCCGATGGGTATGCAGCGAATCTAAAGAGGGGAGCGAATCTTGATAAACTGAAGATATTTGGTCTCAAGAGTCAAGATTGGCACATATGGATTGAGCGGGTAATGCCGGTGATGTTGCATGGCTTCATCCCTGAGGATGAATGGCTAGTACTGGCAGAACTCAGCTATTTCTTCCGTGTTCTTTGTGCGAAAGAACTATCGGCTGGCGTGCTAGAAGAAATGGAAGAGTTGGCGCCGGAGTTGATCTGCAAGTTAGAGAAGATCTGTCCACCGGGCTTCTTTAATCTAATGCAGCATTTGATTTTGCATCTCCTGACCGAGGCAAGATTGGGGGGGCCCGTGCAAAATTGTTGGTGCTACCCAACTGAGAGGATGCAGAAGACGCTTCGAGAAAAATGTAAAAATAAACGTAGAATTGAAGCATCGATGGCTGAGGCATTCATCACAGAGGAGGCGGCAAACTTCGTAACAGCGCACTACGAAGCCAAAAATCGTCATTTGCATAATCCGAAGCCTCGGTACATTGCTGACGAGCCTAAAAAGGGTGGATCCAACCTCAGCCTATTCAAAGGGAATCTCGCACCAGCTAGTGTTTCACATCCAGTATCTTTGGATAACGAAGAATGGCGAACCATTTCGTTGTATATCTTCAACAACCTGATAGAAGTGCGGCCGTACATCGAGTAAGTTCTCGGTACATTGTTTCGCAACTTCTATTTCCTTTGAACTACTCTTATTCCTGGATATGTCATACAGTCGATACGTCGCCATATTCTTGTATGGAGCGGAGATCCAAAAGGATTCCGTCGAAGAGTATGAGCTTCTCGCAAAGCAAGGAGGTGGCTATCCCGGTTTCATCTCTTGGTTCAAACAAACGGTAATTTCTATTAGACAATTTCATTTCATTCGCTAATTTGTGCATAATGCAACAATCCTTTCATATTAAACTTGTAGGCTAATTTAGAGTATATGGACGCCGAATTGAGACAAGTCGCTAATGGTTTTGACTATAAGGTCCGTTCATTTGACAAGTACGACATCAACGGGTATCGCTTCCGTACCTATGGAAAAGAGCTATCTATGGCCGACCGGAAGTCTACAAATTGTTGTGTATCTGCTATCGGCGAAGGAGGTACCGAGTATTATGGGAGAGTTGAAGCAATTTATGAACTTCTGTTCTGTGGTGAAAACCTACCGAATGTCGTAGTCTTCAAATGTTATTGGTTTCAGCCGAAGGAGACTAGAAGGACTCATGAACATATAGGGCTAGTTGAAATCAACCAGAGCACTCATTTAGATGTTCCTGATGTCTATATTATGGCTCAACAGGCGACCCAAGTATTCTATCTACCATGGGCCTGCCAAACTAATCCAAATCTGAAAGGTTGGGATGTCGTTTATGAAGTGCCGCCACGTGCTAGACTTTCTCCCCCAAAGGAAGAGGATTATGAACCTCACATTAGCCCAGACACATATGAAGGAGAATTCTTCCAAGAGACACATCTTTCCAAAAAGCGTTTCAAGAACCGCTATACATCACCCCTAAACATTGAAGTAGACAGCGACAATGAATCCGACATCACCCCAGAGGAGGAACAAGAAGAGCCGGAACAAGAAGAGGTTACTGCTGCGGATGACCTGTCAATGCTTGACCGATTACGTCAAGGTGGCCTTGCGCATGTTGATGCCAATGAACCCTATGAGCCCATCATTGATTATAGTGATGATGATGATGATTATGCATTTATTGATGATACTGATCGAGATTATTAGTAGTGTCAGGTATTCAATTTTTTTATGTTGTACTTGATGATGATACACTTAAGTGATATACATATTATTATTCATGTCGGTACTTTTTTTATGTTGTACTAATTTCATTTATTCTTTGTCATGGCAGGTGTTGAAAGATGGTGGGCGCTGGTCGGGAGCGCGCCGAGGCCCCTTCTTCGTCAGCGTGTGGTGCGAGGTCTTCCATTCCACACGCACCTCTCCGTCGAGCGTTGCTGGACAGTATGGCGACACCGCCGGGCCCTTCTTCGTCGACAGCGGTGCCCAGCAGGGGACGAGGTAAGAAGAAGGGAGGAGGTGGAGCACGTGGTCGCGGGAGAGGAGGTAGGGTGACTGTTACGGCGCCTTCCTCGCCACCGCCCCCAGCTGTTTCACCCGAGCACGTGACTGCTAGGGTGGACTCGTCTGAGGAGGAGGCTGCACGGACTCCGGTCCACGAGCCTCCGGTCCACGAGTCTTTGGCCCACGAGCCTCGGGTCGACGGGCCTTTGGCCCACGAGACTTGGGCCCACGAGACCCCGGAGGAGCACACGTCTAGATGGGGTACCTGGTCGGGTCAGCCTGAGGATGGCGGGGAGCCGAGTGGCCATGCTGATGATGGCGGGGAGCCGACTGATGAGGAGGGGGAGGAGGGGGGCAACGTCTACCAGCGTGGTGCTACACGGCTCCCGTCCGTGCCGGCGACCCGCGAGCAGAGGTGGTTGATTTTCCCTGATTGGGAGAGGTAAGTGCATTTAATCTTTTTGTAACTTCTGCATTCACGTTTCTTCAAATAACTGATGTGTTGGCCTTGTAATGCTGCAGGGGTTGGGACCACCATGAAAGTGTCCGCCGGCCCAACTCTGTCCTTGGAGTTCTGATTTGGCAAAACTTCCCGGGGTTTGTCACGTTGCCTGGTGAGGGTCGGCTTCCAGAGGTTGGATTGACTTGGGAGCACTACTTGGCTGCCCCGGCCCCGCCGGGTGAGATTATCGACGGTGTCTTGTGCAAGACGAGGGCAGACGTCGTGATCAGAAAGTTCTGGGTAATTGCTCCTTTACACAATTAAAAATCTTCAACTAGCTAGTTATTAATTGTACTAATCAATATCGTCTCATTTGATTGCAGACATTCTACAGGTGTGAGGAGGGATACGAGGAGGAGGCAGATCATGTTATCCACAAGGAGTGCAAGCGCCTACTTCAGAACTTACGGCATGAGGTTCGGGTGCAGGCTGTTCGAGACTACTACGCCGGGCGTGGTATCAAGAAGCCCAAGCAGGAGTGCCGCGATAAGTTCTTGAGTAAGGAGAAGTACATGAAGGTAATTCTTAAGGCCTTGTACTTACTTCCATCATTTAGTAATTCATAGCCTTAGCGCTCAAGTTTCTATTTGCTAACTTAGGCCCCTCCGAGATGGTGTGCGGATCGGATGGATTGTTGGGAGGTGTTGGTCAATGCGTGGTGCTCAGAAGAATGGCTGGCCAGCCACAAAGAGGCCAAGGACAAACGTGCCCAAATGGAAGGTGTGCCACACCACCAAGGCAGCTCCAACTTATTTCAGTACGGGCGTAACTGGGTATGTGGTTTGCTTCATGATTCATGCAATTTATTCATCATGCTAGCTTTAGCCCTTTAATTACTAATTTACTTTGTTTCTCTCTTTCAGGCACGCTACAATAAGGCGGATAAGGTGCCAGAGGTGTACGACCTGTATGCCATGGCCCACACTGGCCCTTACAAGAAAGTCAAGGCATTCTCTGCGTCTGACCTCGATGATCCAAAGAACTTCACCAACATCTCCGCCCACGACAGGCTCGTGCAATATAGAGATTAGGGGAAGGCGAGGAAAGGGGAGGACTTTAAGCCGAGCCAGGGTCCCATTGATACAGAGCTGCTGATGATATCTAGTGGCGGGAGGTCCCATGGCTCCATAGCCATGGGAGATGGACTTATCCGTTGTCCTAGCACTCTCCCGGAGATGAAGGCGCGCCAGTCGAGCTCCGCTCCTGAGATAAGGCCTCGTGAACGGCCAGTCCAACTCGCCTTCAAGGTTAGTTATACGTACTCAGCTATCTTTCTCCATTACATTGTGTGCGCTTCCATCAATGATTACAAATGGTCATGTGAGTGGTGTTGCAGGCTGCTATACAGAGTGAGAGAGATAGAACGGAGAAACTTCTGGCGGAGGCGGCGGAGAGGCAGCGGGAGTTGGAGGAGAGGACGACAAAGATGTTGGAGGAGGAGAGGGCACGGAATGACATGCAGGCAAGGGCCATGTACGAGCTCCTTGTGGTAAGTTTCTTCTGCAGATTACTTGCTAGTCTTAACATTTGAGTCTCATTACTAACTAGTATGACTCTGTTGTGAAAACCAAATGTGCAGTCTGTGTGCGAGAAGTCCGGTCAGACCGCTCCGCCAATGCTAGTGATTGCTCCTGGGAGCACGGTGAGTTTAATTTGAATGGGCATTACTTGCTAGTCTTAACATTTGAGTGTCATAATGCTAACGAGACATTGGAAATGATCTTTGGTGCAGCTTAACTCCAGAAACGCATCGCACGATCCTTCTCCAGCTACCGGCGAGAGCCAGCCCGCTCCTTCTCCAGCTACCGGCACGAGCCAGCCCGGTCCTACACCTCCGTGATCACGGTAAGTTTCTCTAGTGTTTTGCTTAACAAATGCATAAAGACCTAGACTTAGCTTTATTTCCTCCAATATGCTTACCATAATGACCTAGAGTTAGCTTCTTTTCCTCCAAAATGACTTAATAAGCTTACTGACCTCATAAACCATCCATTCTACCTAAGTTAGCTCTAAAACGATATGTACTTAGCTTACTTATGTGAAAAATTGCATAATTAACTTAGTTAGCTCATAAACGATCCATTTTACCTAAGTTAGCTCTAAAATGACTCATTTTACCTTAGTTAGCTTATAAGTGATCCAATTTATCCAAGTTAGCTCTAAAATGACCCATTTTACGTAGATTAGCTCCTAAATGATCCATTTTACCTACGTTAGCTTTAAAATGACCCATTCCACCTAGGTTAGCTCCAAAATGACCCATTTCACCTAGGTTAGCTCCAAAATGACCCATCTTACCTAGGTTAGCTTATAAATGATCCAGTTTATCCAAGTTAGCTCTAAAATGACCCAATTTACCTACAGTAGCTCCTAAATGATCCATTTCACCTAAGTTAGCTAAAAACGATCGATTTCACCTAAATTAGCTCTTAAATGATCCATTTCACCTAAGTTTGCTCAAAAAAGATCCATTTCACCTTAGTTAGCTCAAAAACACCTTAGTTAGCTCATAAATGATCCATTTCACCTAAGTTAGCTCATAAATGATCCATTTCACCTAAGTTAGCTAAAAAACGATCCATTTCACCTTAGTTAGCTCAAAAACGATCCATTTCACCTTAGTTAGCTCATAAATGATCCATTTCAACTAAGTTAGCTCATAAATGATCCATTTCACCTAAGTTAGCTCAAAAACAATCCATTTCACCTTAGTTAGCTCAAAAAGATCCATTTCACCTTAGTTAGCTCATAAACGACCCATTTCAAGTAAGTTAGCTCATAAAGGATCCATTTCACCTAAGTTAGCTCATAAATGATCCATTTCACCTTAGTTAGCTCAAAAACTATTCATTTCACCTTAGTTAGCTCAAAAACGATGCCCTTCACCTTAGTTAGCTCATAAATGACCCATTTCAACTAAGTTAGCTCATAAATGATCCATTTCAACTAAGTTAGCTCATAAACAACCCATTTCAACTTAGTTAGCTCATATATGATCCATTTCAACTAAGTTAGCTCATAAATGACATATACTTCTTGTTCTAGTCTTCTTCTTGTTCTAGTCTTCTTCTTGTTCTAGTCACCTATTTCTAACTTTCTTATTTACCATTTTGCAGATTTCATTCACTTCATGGAACCTAGCTTGCTATGATGGAGTGCTTGCTTTTCCTGTCATGAAACTTTGCATTGTATCTAGCTTGCTATGATGGAACTTCCTATCTTGATGAAACTTTCCATTGTAATATGTATATGGATGGAACTTGCTTAGGTATGAACAATGTGTATGGATGAAACTTATGTGATATGTGATATGAAACTTATGTGCTGGATATCTGATATGGAAATATATCTATATATGTCATATATATTTGCTCTGAAAATTGTTGGATTCAAAAAAACAGAAAAAAGAGCCAATATGCAGGCTCTTTGCCGTCTGCCACCGACGGCAAAGAGCTCTTTGCCATCAGCACTGGACGGCAAAGAGGCCACGTGGCAGGCAGCTGTACTTCCTGGGAGGCTGACCAATTTGGTCAGTTTGCCTACAGTGGCTGACGGCAAAGGCTTTGCCGTCCGCGGCGGACGGCAAAGAGCAAAAACTTTGCCTACAGCGGCGGACGGCATAGGCCTGCCGTGTAGTGACGTCGGCTGACATCACACGGTGGACGGCAATGGCCTTCCGAAGTTTGCCGTCAGCGGCGGACGGCAAAGGCCTGCCGTTAGCCACCTAACGGAGTAACAGCGCACTTATTGCCGTCTGCACTCTTTGCCGTCCGCTGCTGATGGCAAAGGCTCCTTTGCTGTCAGCCACCCGAAGTAGACGGCAAAGTACCTCTTTGCCGAACCTTACTTTGCCGTCACCTTTTGCCGTCCGCGGCGGACGGCAAAGACCTTTGCTGTCAGCCATCCATGCCTTTGCCGTCCGCCATGGCTGACGGCAAAGTAGCTGATTCTTGTAGTGTCATTCAAGTATAAGTCAGGGGACGCGATCATATGCCCTTGTTGGATCTAACTTATGTGGATAATGAATGTTTTGTGGGATCTTGTTATGTTGGATCTTTTTAATGCACTGAAATGCAATATCATTATAAAGCTTGAGTACCTAAAATCCATCCATGTTTCTAGATTTGCGCATTATTCGGTATTTTAATACTGTATTCTGAACCCTTTCCGGAAGTGTACAATGCACTTTTTCCGTTATTACAAAAAAATTGATTTTTTTCTTCATTAAAATAAGTACAAGCATCTTTTTGTGTACACGATTGCGACATGTACGATGTGTTAGAGTAGTTGATCGGTTGATTATCTAAAATCCGTTACTGTTTCAAGAGTTGCACATTTTTGGATAAGTGTAATATTTATTGTGTATCCGTTCCGGAAGTGTATAGGGCACTTTTTTCGTCGCTGGAAAAAAATAATATTAGAATTTCTATTCTTCATTAAAAGAAGTACAAGCAGCTTTGTATGTACACTATTATTAAAATGTTAGAGATATCTACCATGTGGTAGAGTAGTTGATTGGTTCCTAGGTTCTCTTATGATAAAAATATATTCATTGTTTGTTTATCTTTGAGCAGTTCATTGGTTCCCCAGAGTGTACATGGCACTTTTTGCTTGTCACTGCAAAAAACAAAGATAATTTTAATGTTTTTAAAACTTGGTGCTGTCCTACTATGCGGAGTATATGTTTAACATGTGTATACGCATGATTCAACAGGCATACATCATGGATTGGGTACGACGTCTAAGCAAAACATACCTTCAAGAATCATCATGAAAAAGAAGCCTAGTGCAAGTGAATACTGATGCAAATAAGGGACCAGAGGACATCATGGAAAATAAGTCTTTACCAGAATATACTCCTTACAGACAGTACAACATATATTTCATGCAAAATGGGAAGATTACAACATGTAACAAGGAGGTGAACTGACACATTGTTGAAAATACATATGAACGATAAACAAAACAACCTAGTCACATATCTACCACAAAACAAAAGAATCATAGCACATAAGCATGATTCTACAACATATTAAAGGAAGCAACAGCGACACAAGGCACAATGAAACGTCTAATTTCTTCCATTCACTATAATAAAAGTGTGTTGTTGCTGTGACAATTATAGATTGTTCCGTTTCACTTACGATCTGAAGGAGTATATGGATACTTAGAAGAGAGTCCCATATATCGAACCAAGCTTCCCCCGAAGGAGTAAAACACCCACCATGTGGGTGAAGAATTTCATAAAATGAATTTTTTGAATGGCAAGAGCCAAAAGCATTAGCTAGAAAGGTCATTAGCTAGCCTTTCATGACATAGCAATCGTGTTCATGTGCACAGGCCACATAAAAACAATACAAACTCCAAGTTTCACTTGCATTAATAGTGCTTGCCCCTTTATGTATACTGCTTGAGTTGTGCTATACAGACGATGCTGCACAGTTGACGTAGCAGATCTAACTATCCCATGCACAGCAGCTGTACTGCTCCACTGGTTTCGATACTGTTGGGTTTCGCAGTAATTTCAAAAAATTTCCTACGCACACGCAAGATCATGTGATGCATAGCAGCGAGAGGGGAGAGTGTTGTCTACGTACCCAACGCAGACCGACTGCGGAAGCGCTGACACAACGTAGAGGAAGTAGTCATACGTCTTCACGATCCAACCGATCAAGCACCGAAACTACGGCACCTCCGAGTTCGAGCACACGTTCAGCTCGATGACGATCCCCGGACTCCGATCCAGCAAAGTGTCGGGGAACAGTTCTGTCAGCACGACGGCGTGGTGACGATCTTGATACACTACAGCAGCAGGGCTTCACCTAAACTCCGCTACAGTATTATCGAGGACTATGGTGGCAGGGGGCACCGCACACGGCTAAGGAATAGATCACGTTGGTCAACTTGTGTGTCTCTGGGGTGCCTCTGCCTCAGTATATAAAGGAGCCAAGGGGGAGGGGGCCACCGGCCAGGAGGAGGGCGCAGGAGGAGTCCTACTCCTCCCGGGAGTAGGACTCCCCCCCAATCCTAGTTGGACTAGGATTCCCCAAGGGGGAAAGAGGGAGAGGGGGGCCGGCCACCTCTCCTAGTCCTAATAGGAATAGCGGAAGGGGGGAGGCGTGCGGCCACCTTGGGCTTCCCCTTTCTCCTTTCCACTAAAGCCCATTAAGGCCCATATGGCTCCCGGGGGGTTCCGGTAACCTCCCGGTACTCCGGTAAAATCCCGATTTCACCCGGAACACTTCCGATGTCCAAATATAGGCTTCCAATATATCAATCTTTATGTCTCGACCATTTCGAGACTCCTCGTCATGTCCCCGATCTCATCTGGGACTCCGAACTCCTTCGGTACATCAACTCATAAACTCATAATATAACTGTCATCGAAACCTTAAGCGTGCGAACCTTACGGGTTCGAGAACAATGTAGACATGACCGAGATATGTCTCCAGTCAATAACCAATAGCGGGACCTGGATGCCCATATTGGCTCCTACATATTCTAGGAAGATCTTTATCGGTCAGACCGCATAACAACATACGTTGTTCCCTTTGTCATCGGTATGTTACTTGCCCGAGATTCGATCGTCGGTATTCCAGTACCTAGTTCAATCTCGTTACTGGCAAGTCTCTTTACTCGTTCTGTAATACATCATCCCGCAACTAACTCATTTAGTTGCAATGCTTGCAGGGCGTAAGTGATGCGCATTACCGAGAGGGCCCAGAGATACCTCTCCGACAATCGGAGTGACAAAACCTAATCTCGAAATATGCCAACCCAACATCTACCTTTGGAGACACCTGTAATGCTCCTTTATAATCACCCAGTTACGTTGTGACGTTTGGTAGCACCCAAAGTGTTCCTCCGGTAAACGGGAGTTGGATAATCTCATAGTTATAGGAACATGTATAAGTCATGAAGAAAGCAATAGCAACATACTAAACGATCGGGTGCTAAGCTAATGGAATGGGTCATGTCAATCAGATCATTCACTTAATGATGTGATCCCGTTAATCAAATAATAACTCATTGTTCATGGTTAGGAAACATAACCATCTTTGATTAACGAGCTAGTCAAGTAGAGGCATACTAGTGACACTCTGTTTGTCTATGTATTCACACATGTATTATGTTTCCGGTTAATACAATTCTAGCATGAATAATAAACATTTATCATGATATAAGGAAATAAATAATAACTTTATTATTGCCTCTAGGGCATATTTCCTTCAGTCTCCCACTTGCACTAGAGTCAATAGTCTAGTTCACATCGCCATGTGATTTAACAGCAATAGTTCACATCACCATGTGATTAACACCCATAGTTCACATCGATATGTGATAAACACCCAAAGGGTTTACTAGAGTCAATAATCTAGTTCACATCGCTATGTGATTAACATCCAAAGAGTACTAAGGTGTGATCATGTTTTGCTTGTGAGATAATTTTAGTCAACGGGTCTTTCACATTCAGATCCGTAAGTATTTTGCGAATTTCTATGTCAACAATGCTCTGCATGGAGCTACTCTAGCTTATTGCTCCCACTTTCAATATATATCTAGATCGAGACTTAGAGTCATCCAGATCTGTGTCAAAAACTTGCATCGACGTAACTTTTTACGACGAACCTTTTTGTCACCTCCATAATTGAGAAATATTTCCTTATTCCACTAAGGATAATTTTGACCGCTGTCCAGTGATCTACTCTTAGATCACTATTGTACTCCCTTGCTTAACACAGTGTAGGGTATACAATAGATCTGGTACACAACATGGCATACTTTATAGAACCTATGGCTGAGGCATAGGGAATGACTTTCATTCTCTTTCTATCTTCCGCCGTGGTGGGGCTTTGAGTCTTACTCAACTTCACACCTTGTAACACAGGCAAGAAACTTTTTCTTTGACTGTTTCATTTTGAACTACTTCAAAATCTTGTCAAGGTATGTACTCATTGAAAAACTTATCAAGCGTCTTGATCTATCTCTATAGATCTTGATACTCAATATGTAATCAGCTTTACCGAGGTCTTTTTTTGAAAAACTCCTTTCAAACACTCCTTTATGCTTTGCAGAATAATTCTACATTATTTCCGATCTACAATATGTCATACACATATACTTATCAGAAATGATGTAGTGCTCCCACTCACTTTCTTGTAAATACAGGCTTCACCGCAAGTCTGTATAAAACTTATATGCTTTGATCAACTTATCAAAGCGTATATTCCAACTCCGAGATGCTTGCACCAGTCCATAGATGGATCGCTGGAGCTTGCATATTTTGTTAGCACCTTTAGGATTGACAAAACCATCTGGTTGTATCATATACAACTCTTCTTTAATAAACCTATTAAGGAATGCAGTTTTGTTTATCCATTTGCCAGGTTTCATAAAATGCGGCAATTGCTAACATGATTCGGACAGACTTAAGTATAGATACGAGTGAGAAAATCTCATCGTAGTCAACACCTTGAACTTGTCGAAAACCTTTTGCGACAATTCTAGCTTTGTAGATAGTAATACTACTATCAGCGTCCGTCTTCCTCTTGAAGATCCATTTATTTTCTATGGCTTGCCGATCATCGGGCAAATCCATCAAAGTCCATACTTTGTTCTCATACATGGATCATATCTCAGATTTCATGGCCTCAAACCATTTCGCGGAATCTGAGCTCATCATCGCTTCCTGATAGTTCGCAAGTTCGTCATGGTCTAGTAACATGACTTCCAGAACAGGATTACCGTACCACTTTGGTGCGGATCTCACTCTGGTTTACCTACGAGATTTGGTAGTAACTTGATCTGAAGTTACATGATCATCATCATTAGCTTCCCCACTAATTGGTGTAGTAGTCACAGGAACAGATTTCTGTGATGAACTACTTTCCAATAAGGGAGCAGGTACAGTTACCTCATCAAGTTCTACTTTCCTCCCACTCACTTCTTTCGAGATAAACTCCTTCTCTAGAAAAACTCCGAATTTAGCAAAAAAAGTCTTGCCTTCGGATTTGTGATAGAAGGTGTATCCAATAGTTTCCTTTGGATATCCTATGAAGATTTACTTCTCCGATTTGGGTTCGAGCTTATCATGTTGAAACCTTTTTCACATAAGCATCGCAGTCCCAAACTTTAAGAAACGACAGCTTAGGTTTCTTGCCAAACCATAGTTCATATGGTGTCATCTCAACGGATTTAGATGGTGCCCTATTTAACGTGAATGCAGCTGTCTCTAATACATAACCCCAAAACGATAGTGGTAGATCGGTAAGATACATCATAGATCGCACTATATCTAATAAAGTACGGTTATGACGTTCGGACACACCATTACACAATGGTGTTCCAGGTGGCGTGAGTAGTGAAACTATTTCACATTGTTTTAATTGAAGACAGAACTCGTAACTCAAATGTTTTACCTGTGCGATCATATCGTAGAAACTTTTATTTTCTTGTCACGATGATTTTCCACTTCACTCTGAAATTCTTTGAACTTTTCAAATGTTTCAGACTTATGTTTCATCAAGCAGATATACCCATATCTGCTCAAATCATATGTGAAGGTCAGAAAATAACGATACCCGCCGCGAGCTTCAACACTCATCGGATCGCATACATCAGTATGTATTATTTCCAATAATTCAGTTGCTCGCTCCATTGTTCCGGAGAACGGAGTCTTTAGTCATCTTGCCCATAAGGCATGGTTCGCAAGCACCAAGTGATTCATAATCAAGTGATTTCAAAATCCCATCAGCATGGAGTTTCTTCATGCGCTTTACACCAATATGACCTAAACGGCAGTGCCACAAATAAGTTGCACTATCATTATTAACTTTGCATCTTTTGGTTTCAATATTATGATTATGTGTATCAGTACGATCGAGATCCAACGAACTATTTTCATTAGGTGTGTAACCATATCAGGTTTTATTCATGTAAACAGAACAACAATTTATTCTCTTACTTAAATGAATAACCGTATTACAATAAACATGATCAAATCATATTCATGCTCAACGCAAACACCAAATAACACTTATTCAGGTTCAACACTAATCCCGAAAGTATAGGGAGTGTGCGATGATGATCATATCAATCTTGGAACCACTTCCAACACACATCGTCACTTCACCCTTAACTAGTCTCTGTTTATTCTGCAACTCCCGTTTCGAGTTACTAATCTTAGCAACTGAACTAGTATCAAGTACTGAGGAGTTGCTATAAACACTAGTAAAGTACACATCAATATCATGTATATCAAATATACTTATGTTCACTTTGCCATCCTTCTTATCTGCCAATCACTTGGGGTAGTTCTGCTTCCAGTGACCAGTCCCTTTGCAGTAGAAACACTTAGTCTCAGGCTTAGGACCAGACTTGGGCTTCTTCACTTGAGCAGCAACTTGCTTGTTGTTCTTCTTGAAGTTCCCCTTCTTCCCTCTGCCCTTTTCTTGAAACTAGTGGTCTTGTCTACCATCAACACTTGATGTTTTTCTCGATTTCTACCTTCGTCAATTTCCGCGTTACGAAGAGCTTGGGAATCGTTTCCGTTATCCCTTGCATATCATAGTTCATCACGAAGTTCTACTAACTTGGTGATGGTGACTAGAGAATTCTGTCAATCACTATCTTATCTAGAAGATAAACTCCCACTTGATTCAAGCGATTATAGTACTCAGACAATCTGAGCACGTGCTCACTAGTTGAGTGATTCTCCTCCATCTTTTAGCTATAGAACTTGTTGGAGACTTCATATCTCTCAACTCGGGTATTTGCATGAAATATTAACTTCAACTCCTGGAACATCTCATATGCTCCATGATGTTCAAAACGTCTTTGAAGTCCCGATTCTAAGCCGTAAAGCATGGTGCACTAAACTATCAAGTGGTCATCATATTGAGCTAGCCAAACGTTCACAACGTCTGCATCTGCTCCTGCAATAGGTCTGTCACCTAGCGGTGCATCAAGGACATAATTCTTCTGTGCAGCAATGAGGATAAACTTCAGACCACGGATCCAATCCGCATCTTTGCTACTAACATCTTTCAACACAATTTTCTCTAGGAACATATCAAAATAAACACAGGGAAGCAACAACGCGAGCTATTGATCTACAACATGATTTGCAAAATACTACCAGGACTAAGTTCATGATAAATTTAAGTTCAATTTAATCATATTATTTAAGAACTCCCACTTAGATAGACATCCCTCTAATCCTCTAAGTGATCACGTGATCCAAATCAACTAAACCATAACCGATCATCATGTGAGATGGAGTAGTTTTCAATGGTGAACATCGTTATGTTGATCATATCTACTATATGATTCACGCTCGACCTTTCGGTCTCCGTGTTCCGAGGCCATATCTGTATATGCTTGGCTCGTCAAGTATAACCTGAGTATTCCGCGTGTGCAACTATTTTGCACCCGTTGTATTTCAACGTAGAACCTATCACACCCGATCATCACGTGGTGTCTCAGCACGAAGAACTTTCGCAATGGTGCATACTCAGGGAGAACACTTCTTGCTAATTTAGTGAGAGATCATCTTATAATGCTACCGTCAATCAAAGCAAGATAAGATGCATAAAAGGATAAACATCACATGCAATCAATATAAGTGATATGATATGGCCATCATCATCTTGTGCTTGTGATCTCCATCTCCGAAGCACCGTCGTGATCACCATCGTCACCGGCGTGACACCTTGATCTCCATCGTAGCATCGTTTTCGTCTCGCCAAGCTTGTGCTTCTACGACTATCTCTACCGCTTAGTGATAAAAGTAAAGCATTACATCGCGATTGCATTGCATACAATAAAACGACAACCATAAGGCTCCTGCCAGTTGCCGATAACTCGGTTACAAAACATGATCATCTCATACAATAAAAAATCAGCATCATGTCTTGAGCATATCACATCACAACATGCCCTGCAAAAACAAGTTATACGTCCTCTACTTTGTTGTTGCAAGTTTTACGTGGCTGCTACGGGCTTAAGCAAGAACCAATCTCACCTACGCATCAAAACCACAACGATAGTTTGTCAAATAGACTCCGTTTTAACCTTCGCAAGGACCGGGCGTAGCCATACTTGGTTCAACTAAAGTTGGAGAGACAGTCGCCCGCAAGCCACCTATGTGCAAAGCACGTCGGGGAAACCGGTCTCGCGTAAGCGTACGCGTAATGTTGGTCCGGGTCGTCTCGTCCAACAATGCCGCCGAACCAAAGTATGACATGCTGGTAGGCAGTATGACTTATATCGCCCACAACTCACTTGTGTTCTACTTGTGCATATAACATCAACATAGATAACCTAGGCTCGGATGCCACTGTTGGGTTTCATAGTAATTTCAAAAAATTTCCTACGCACACGCAAGATCATGTGATGCATAGCAATGAGAGGGGAGAGTGTTGTCTACGTACCCAACGCAGACTGACTGCGGAAGCGCTGACACAACGTAGAGGAAGTAGTCGTACGTCTTCACGATCCAACCGATCAAGCACCGAAACTACGAAACCTCCGAGTTCGAGCACACGTTCAGCTCGATGACGATCCCCGGGCTCCGATCCAGCAAAGTATCGGGGAAGAGTTCCGTCAGCACGACGGCGTGGTGACGATCTTGATGCACTACAGTAGCAGGGCTTCGCCTAAACTCCGCTACAGTATTATCGAGGACTATGGTGGCAGGGGGCACCGCACACGGCTAAGGAATAGATCATGTGGATCAACTTGTGTGTTTCTGGGGTGCCTCTGCCTCAGTATATAAAGGAGCCAAGGGGGAGGGGGCCGCCGGCCAGGAGGAGGGCGCAGGAGGAGTCCTACTCCTCCCGGGAGTAGGACGCCCCCCCCAATCCTAGTTGGACTAGGATTCCCCGAGGGGGAAAGAGGGAGAGGGGGGCCGGTCACCTCTCCTAGTCCTAATAGGACTAGGGGAAGGGGGGAGGCGCGCGGCTACCTTGGGCTGCCCCTTTCTCCTTTCCACTAAAGCCCATTAAGGCCCATATGGCTCCAGGGGGGTTCCGGTAACCTCCCGGTACTCCGGTAAAATCGCGATTTCACCCGGAACACTTCCGATGTCCAAATATAGGCTTCCAATATATCAATCTTTATGTCTCGACCATTTCAAGACTCCTCGTCATGTCCCCGATCTCATCCGGGACTCCGAACTCCTTCGGTACATCAAAACTCATAAACTCATAATATAACTGTCATCGAAACCTTAAGCGTGCGGACCCTACGGGTTCGAGAACAATGTAGACATGACCGATACATGTCTCCAGTCAATAACCAATAGCGGGACCTGGATGCCCATATTGGCTCCTACATATTCTACGAAGATCTTTATCGGTCAGACCGCATAACAACATACGTTGTTCCCTTTGTCATCGGTATGTTACTTGCCCGAGATTCGATTGTCGGTATTCCAGTACCTAGTTCAATCTCGTTACTGGCAAGTCTCTTTACTCGTTCTGTAATACATCATCCCGCAACTAACTCATTTAGTTGCAATGCTTTCAAGGCTTAAGTGATGTGCATTACCGAGAGGGCCCAGAGATACCTCTCCGACAATCGGAGTGACAAAACCTAATCTCAAAATACGCCAACCCAACATCTACCTTTGGAGACACCTGTAATGCTCCTTTATAATCACCCAGTTACGTTGTGACGTTTGGTAGCACCCAAAGTCGGTAAACGGGAGTTGCATAATCTCATAGTTATAGGAACATGTATAAGTCATGAAGAAAGCAATAGCAACATACTAAACGATCGGGTGCTAAGCTAATGGAATGGGTCATGTCAATCAGATCATTCACTTAATGATGTGACCCCGTTAATCAAATAACAACTCATTGTTCATGGTTAGGAAACATAACCATATTTGATTAACGAGCTAGTCAAGTAGAGGCATACTAGTGACACTCTGTTTGTCTATGTATTCACACATGTATTATGTTTCCGGCTAATACAATTCTAGCATGAATAATAAACATTTATCATGATATAAGGAAATAAATAATAACTTTATTATTGCCTCTAGGGCATATTTCCTTCAGATACTCCTTCAATTCCATCGTAGCAGACATCGAGTTCAATATATTTATCTTGTCTCGTATCGCCTTCCCCTCAATAACTTTTAGTAGATTTCACCTAGCTTAGTACGTTAGCTTGGGCTTCAGGAATATGGATAGAGTAAGCTGGACGTAGTCAACTCATTGAGGTCAGGCGCACACACATGAAGCTCCATGCTAATCACTCAACCACCTGTGACGAGTACAACGCAACTCCGTTTTCGACAGAGAGATAAGAAAGAGAACCATGTAAGGATGGCGCCACAGTAGGTCATGGAAAAAAACCACCTACCGTCTATCTGTTGGAGCAAAAATGGAAGCGCCGCACACCGGCGATCACTGGAGACAAGATAGTGTGGCGATAGGATAAACACGGAAGTTTTGGTGGCGCACAAACACCTCGCCACTGTAGGAGATATGCCCTAGAGACAATAATAAATGCTATTACTTATCTCCATGTTCATAATTATGTTTATGTTCCATGCTATAACGGTTATGGTTCTCGAGTCTGCAATAACACGAGGCTCGGAGCAAGACTCATATGCATGTGTGGAATAATAAATGGTAAGAAGTATTCCTAGTCTGGCCTCTAAGACTAGCTCAAGTGTTGCATGATGATTCAGTTTTCCTGGTCATGGGCATGTCTATGCTAGCAACTTTCACTACAAGAAATATGTCAACTTATGACCACCACTATTGGTCATTGAATGGTCATAATTTTCCTTTTGTGACCTTTTTGTGACCAAAAACAGTTGGTCAAAAGCTGGCCGTCGTAAACTAGAATTAATGACCTTTCTTCTGGAATGGTCGTAGAAGTTTATGACCAAAAAAAAGGTCGTAGATTTAACGACCAATTATTTTGGTCGCTAGCAATCCGCCCAGACCACGTCAGATCCACTGTGGCAAGTTGGCATGGCAGAATTACGACCAAATGAAAAGGTCATAAAATAGAATCAGCCCGGTCCGTTTCGGACGTCTACATGGGCCAAGGTACATGGGCCAAGCCCAATAATTCAGCCCATTTAATTTTTTTCTCTTTGTTTTGCTCATCTGCATGGGCCTGGCCCAATAATTTGGCCTTTTATTTTCTGGGAATGGAGCCTTTTTCTGACTTTTTTTTAAAGTCCACTATTGTTTTGGGCCACAACCTTTTTAGTCTAGTTCTAATTTGGGCCTTGGCCTTTTTATTTTCTTGGATGCAGCCTTTTACCAACTTTTTTTTACAGTCAACTCTTTTTTTAGGCCCAAGCCTTTTTAGTCAAATTCTTGTTTGAGCCTCGGCCTTTTTGCAGTCCAACTCAATTTAGAGCCCAATTAATCCAAATAATATTCTGTGATCCAAACAAAACTCAAATAATTCATGAAATGCATAACTACACTGGTCACAAGTTCACTGGTTCCAAAATGAGCCAACACAAGTTCACTGGTTCAACAAGTGCTCCCAGGTTCACAAGATCCCAGGTTCACAAGTGCTCCCAGGTTCACTTGCAAAGTGCAAAATGCAACAAACTGCATAAGTTCACTACCTACTACGACATAACTGCCTTCAAACTACGACAAACGGCATCGGATCATAGGTTCAAAGACAAACTGCATAGCCATCAAACTACCTTAGCTCCAAAGAGATCCATCAAGTGGGCTAACTTCTCTTCCTGCTCTTGAGACTTCTTGCGCAGCAGCTCAAGTTCCTTGTCGCGTGTAGCTTTAGATTCTTCCGCCTTCATCTTGATTGCCGCCAATTCTTCTTGCATCACTTCAGCTTGAAGCTCGGACCTCTCCAGGTTCTGCTCAAGGTCACGAACATGAGCAGCCACTTCAGCAGTTGCTTTGCCGGACTTGTTGCTAGATGACTGGAGCCCAACATTCCTGAGGAATGTGCTTTGCTTGACTTCGGTCTTGAGCACTTCTTCGACAATTTCAACAGCAGACTTTGGCTCTTCACCTTCTGGTACCGGCGCGTCCTTCATTTTTTCCATCTCAAGCTAGCATATGGAGGAAAATGATAGGCATTAGTGGGAGATCTATTTCACATTTTGCAAACCAAACCAAGCAAGAGAAACCAAACCAGCACACAAAATCTATACATTATTTTACTCAAACTCAAACAGAAGAAGATGATGACTAGTAACTTGACAGCATTATTTGACTAGTAACTTATGTGACCTGGAGACATGCAATTGGAACAATATGATCGCTTCATTAAGCCTCGAATGGTGGTTCTATATAAGATGGCTTCCCGATTGAGCCAATCATCAAACTAACATTCAGATCAAATTTCATCATATCATAAAAAATGCAACAAATAGCTACAGCAAGTTCTGATATCTTTGTTGAACTATCAAACATCATCAAAACATGGAACATAGCGTGTGTTCTTGACTGGCTCTGAATCAAACAACATCAAATCATTAAAGCATCAAACAGCATCAAAGCTGGCTGTGAATCAAACAGGGCATGGACAAAGCATGGAGTGACTTACTATAGCAGTCTTGACTGGCTCCAAAAACCCGTGCTTCTTGCTGTTGTGGGTGGCCTTAAACAAGTCAATCGCAGACAGCTCCTCACCCTTACGCTCTTCTTTCTGAAATGTTTTTCAACAAAATTCAAAATGTTATCCAGCAAGAATCAGAAATGTTATTCAATGAGGATCAAACGGTAAGGTCTCTAGAGAAAAGTTCTCACAGTGGCAAAAATGTGTGCTGCGTAGTGCCTGGAACCAGTTCTCTGATTGTACACGACTTTTTCTCGATTCATCTTGTTCAACACACAGGTTCCCTACAAAAAAGCATACTGTCAGCATGATCTAGCACTAGCATATCATGTGTAGAACATAAATCATCAAACAAAGCAGAGACAAACCTTGTGTCTTGGGGTAGACCACATCTCCACCAGAGCTTGCCATTCACCATCCGTTAGATCTGGGACCGGAGACTTAATGCTGACTTTGTTTGCGGCTACGGTATCAAAATACTTCTTCTTGATCTTATGGCGTATGTTCTTTGAATGTTTCTGCAGAATATCTTTGCACACGGTCTTGATGGTCTTCGAGTTCGTGTTCATCTCAAAATTTGCCTACGAAGACAGCAAACAAGGTAGGAACAATATTAGTGATCATGCATAGGAGTAACAGAAAATAGATAGCACATTAACTATGAAACAAGTAGCTTACAACAACTTTCCCAATGTAGTTCTCCAATAGACTAGCATTTTTTTGTATAGCTTGAAGTGAGGAACAACCGGAAGATGGCTTCTTGCGACGAGTCCACACTCAGAAGCAAGCTTTGCTGCCTGCAGAGGCTTCTCTGGATGCTTCATCCCTTCAGCAATTTGGATAGGCACCTTGCTACCAAGCGACTTGGTGATCCTCTCTAGCCCTTTGCCCTTTCTAAGTCTAGTCTTGGTAGTCATTGCATCTGAAAATGAAATTGAACTCATAAATTAGAATAGAAATCGACAAATGTAGGAATCGACAAAAGCATACATGATCATTCCATTTGGAAAATGCACTAGTAAAAGATAGCATTGCAAATGTCAACTTGCCTGATTGAAGCACAAGCTGTTGTTCTTCTTCATTGATGACAGCATTCCTGTCAATAGAAGGTGCAACAGGGCTGAGGTCTGTGTGGACAGTGCCTACTTCATCAATGCAGATGGTTCCTCCTTCATCTAGGCAGGCAGTGCCACTTCCATCCATGCTGAGAGTGGTACCTTCGTCCATGTGCGGCAACTCATCACCCATTTGCACCGAGGTCTCAGAGTCCATGCGCAGCAGACTTTCCTGATGGTCCGTCGCAGTCGCCATCTTTTCTTTCTGCCTTGTGACTCTATCAAGGGCAGGTTCATCAGGTTCCAGGAACCTCTTTTTTTGTCCTGGAGCTGGGGCCATCACCCTTCCTGGAGGCATTGCAGCAGATGTTTCTGAGCTCTTCTTCTTCTTCCTGACTGTCTTCTTAACACCAGGCCTCTTCGTCCTAGATTCCTTCAGTGCCTCGTATAAACAGCATGGAAAAAAACATTAGATCAAAAGAGAAATATGTGAGCACAAGGAATAACATAGCACAAGCAAGACAGAGTTTGCACCTTAACAGTCTTGTTCACTACAACATCATCCACTTCTTCTCCATCATTAGGACTGTACTCTGGGTCATCATTGATAACTCCACTACCTTCTTGAACCTCATCACTTCTACCTTCTTGTACACCATTTGTTTTCCTAATCATCGACGCTATTGCACCGATGCCAAGGGACTGGAACATCCGATTGTTCCTCATGATATTTCTAGCCCTAACCTTCTCGTACTCGGTGAGAGGTTCTTCTTTGCATGATAAAGGAAACGTAACTATTAGGTGAATGTTTGGAATGCATGGACAGGCAGCCAAACATATCTTATGAAATTTTATTATCATTTAATCCTAGTTATTCAAGTAAGGAAGACTAACAGCACACAGGCACAATTAAGCCAGCTTATTTAAATTGCAGCAATACATTTCACTTAGCATATTATGACATAGATTTTATGAAACTGACAGTATAACCATAAGGAGCAAGTTGCATACCAACGGTTTGCCTCATGCTTGACCTTGTCATCCTTGCCATGGATGATCTTGAGGTGGTGCTTGCAAAATAGAATAAACAACAATCAGATACAACAGGGATAAAGTAAAATGATGCACTTGTATCAATAAAGGAAAACATTTGGACCATCATGCACATACAGTGATGTAGTGTTATTAATTAAGCAAACATGTAAGTGCAGTAAACAAGCATGCATGTACACTGGAAATATATGTACACTAAACAAGCAAGCAAGCAAAGTGCTACTGATAGAAACAAGCAAGCAATGAAAGAAATTGAAGAGAAACAAGCAAGTACTATTGATACAAACCCTAATTAGTAAGCAAGCAAGTAGCTTCGTCTCCATGTGCTACTGATACAAGCAAGTACTGCTGATGGAAACCCTAATTAAGCATGTATGCTAGCAAGCAACATGTATGTTAGCAAGCAAGCAACATGAACTAGTGAATTGGTGTCATGTACACATGTCTGACAGCAAGCTAGATGAGTATATCATGAGGACCTTCAAAACAACTAGATGTTGCCACTTGTAAAGCATGAAACAACAGTACTTGCAGAAGTACATAAGCAGATGAAAAAATTATTCTCAACTAATATTATGCTGCCTCTACACACCAAAAATGGCTACAAACTAGAAGACACACAAGTTAAGACATTTCGACAATTAGAATCAACCTTCATGCATTATATTAAAACTAGTATATATTAAAACTAGTCATACTGCCTTGACACACCAGGAATTCCAATACCACAATAAGTACTAAGCATTCTCGTGTTCACTGGAAAGAAGAACACAAGCTTCATGCACATATCATGAAAGAAGAACACTGCTACAAACCCAGTAGTGCTACTGATAGCAAAGTGCTACAAGCAATCAAGTACATGTTCATACTAACCCTAGTTGCAAGCAAGCAAAGTGCATAAGTGCTACTAATACCAGCAAGCAAGCATGGAAAGTGCTACTGATAGAAACAAGCATAGTGCTACTGACAGTAACAAGCAAGCAAGGAAGGAAATTGAAGGGCAAAAAGCAAGCAAGTACTGTTGATACAAACAAACAAGCAAGTAGTGCTATTGGAAACCCTAATTCACCATCTATGCTAGCACATACTGATACAAGCACCATGAACCAGACATCATCCACTTCCTCATCCATCCCCATCCCCTAAAATCATGCACTTCCTCTCCAACATGAACCCTAAACCATGAAGCGGATCGAATGAACCACCAGGAGGTCCTAACCCTAACCCCATGAACCCTAACCCTGACCCCATGAACATCAGGAGATCCAGGAGATCCTAACCCATGAGGGGGATCGACCAGAGGGGAGATGGATCCACGAGAGGAGGGGAGATGGATCAAGGGGAGAAGTACCTAGGGTGAGATGATGTTGATGATGTAGCGGTGGTCGTCGTCGATCGCGTCGTCATTGATGTAGCCACCGTCGTCGTTGATGTAGACGATGTCGCGGCCGTCGTCGTTGATGTAGTCGATGTAGCTGCCGTCGTCGTCGATGTAGCCGCCGTCGTCGTCGAAGTAGTCGATGCGGGCGATGTAGTTGATGCGGGCGATGTAGGGCAGCGCGACGCGGTCGGGCAGCGCGGCGGGGCGGAAGGGAGCAGGGGAGGGAGCGGGGCGGCGGGGCGGGGTGGCACGGAGCAGGGGCGCGGAGCGGGGCGGCGCGTCCGGGGCGGCGCTAGGGTTGCGGAATGGGGAAATTTTGGGAAGGGAGGGGCGGAGCAGAGGAGGGGCGGCGCACCACGACGCGGCGTGGAGGGGCGGCATGGAGCAGGGCGGCGTGGAGCGGGCGGTTCGTTGGGGCGGAGCAGAGGAGGGGCGGCGCTAGGGTTGCGGGGTGGGGAATGGCAGAGGGAGGGGAAATTTTGGGAGGGGAGGAGAGGGGATCCCGCGTGTTAGTGGGAGAGGGAGTGGTGGGTCCCGCCTGGTAGTGGGAGAGGTAGTGGAGGGAGTGGAGGGAAGTTTTGGGAGAGGGAAATTTTGGTGGAGGGAAAATTTTGGTGTGGGAGGGAAATTCTTTTGGTTTTGGGGTAGAAAAAAATAGGGTTATTTTTGTAAATTTTGTAGAAATCATGGTTAAAATCATACCGAGTAGCTCAAGAAAACGCCGGTATTGCCAGTTTAGTATTTTTGCTAGTTGGTAGGCCACATTTGATGATGTGACGCGGAGGTCTCCCATTTTTTTGATTTTTTCTTGAATTTTTTACGGTGTTTTCAAAAACCGGCCGATTTCGTCGCGGCGGCCGTCTGTGGCTAGGGTTAGAGCCGTGCAAATCTGTTGTCGATTCTGTGATGAAATGCCTACCTGTGAAGGTAAAAAGCATTTTTAGTGAAAATAACGGGCAAGCTATGGAGGACCCGCAGTTCAAATTCCAGCCGGTTCCAACTGAATCTGCCAAAGGTGGTCTGAATTGCCGGGAGTAGCTACGAGGGTCGGAAATGCATGCTTTTTGGCGACCGTCCGTAAAATAGGGTCTACTTTGAGATAGACATGGAATGGCGTCGTTTGGGGTGACCCTCCTTGTAGCTGCTTCACGAAAAATGCATGTCTTTAGCACTCAAAAAATGAAAAACAGTTTTTTTTGTTAAACAAGTTCGAACCTCGCCTTGGCAACATTGTTTGCCATCACAAGACGGAGGCATGCGCCAAATTTGGGCATATTAGTAGAAACTATTCAACATATGCAGCCATATCATTACTAGTTTGGCTTGAAAGCCATGAATCATCGTTCATGGTAGGTCCTTTTTTAGAACACTTTTTCAAGAAAATGCCGGTATTGCAAGTTTAGTATTTTTTTCTAGTTGGCAGGCCACATTTGATGATGTGACGCGGAGGTATCCCATTTTTTTATTATTTTTGAATTTTTTACGGTGTTCTCAAAAACCGGCCGATTTCGTCGCGGCGGCTGTTTGTGGCTAGGGTTAGAGCCGTGCAAATCTGTTGTCGATTCTGGGATGAAATGCCAACCTGTGAAGGTAAAAAGCATTTTTAGTGAAAATATCGGGCAAGCTATGGAGGACCCGCAGTCCAAATTCCAGCCGGTTCCAACTGAATCGGCCGAAGGTGGTCTGAATTGCCGGCAGTAGCTACGAGGGCCGGAAATGCATGCTTTTTGGCGACTGTCTGTAAAATAGGGTCTACTTTGAGATAGACATGGAATGGCGCCGTTTAGGGTGACCCTCCTTGTAGCCGCTTCACGAAAAATGCATGCTTTAGCATTCAAAAAATGAAAACCAGTTTTTTTTTGTTAAACAAGTTCGAACCTCGCTTTGGCAAGATGGTTTGCCATCACAAGACGGAGGCATGCGCCAAATTTGGGCATATTAGCAGAAACTATTCAACATATGCGGCCATATCATTACTAGTTTGGCTTGAAAGCCATGAATCTTCGTTCATGGTAGGTCGTTTTTTAGAATACTTTTTCAAGAAAACGCCGGTATTGCAAGTTTAGTATTTTTGCTAGTTGGTAGGCCACATTTGATGATGTGACGCGGAGGTCTTCCATATTTTTGATTTTATGAATTTTTTACAGTGTTTTCAAAAACCGGCCGATTTCGTCGCGGCGGCCGTCTGTGGCTAGGATTAGAGCCATGCAAATCTGTTGTCGATTCTGTGATGAAATGCCTACCTGGGAAGCTAAAAAGCATTTTTAGTGAAAATAACGGGCAAGCTATGGAGGACCCGCAGTTCAAATTCCAGCCGGTTCCAACTGAATCAGCCGAAGGTGGTCTGAATTGCCGGGAGTAGCTATGAGGGTCGGAAATGCATGCTTTTTGGCGACCGTCCGTAAAATAGGGTCTACTTTGAGATAGACATGGAATGGCGCCGTTTGGGGTGACCCACCTTGTAGCCGCTTCACGAAAAACGCATGCCTTTAGCATTCAAAAAATGAAAAATAGTTTTTTTGTTAAACAAGTTCAAACCTCGCTTAGGCAACATTGTTTGCCATCACAAGACGGAGGCATGCGCCAAATTTGGGCATATTAGCAGAAACTATTCAAAATATGCGGCCATATCTTTACTAGTTTGGCTTGAAAGCCATGAATCTTCGTTCATGGTAGGTCGTTTTGTAGAATACTTTTTCAAGAAAATGCCGGTATTGCAAGTTTAGTATTTTTGCTAATTGGTAGGCCACATTTGATTATGTGACGCGGAGGTCTCCCATTTTTTTGATTTTTTGAATTTTTTACAGTGTTTTCAAAAACCGGCCGATTTCGTCGCGGCGGCCGTCTGTGGCTAGGGTTAGAGCCGTGCAAATCTGTTGTCGATTCTGTGATGAAATGCCTACCTGTGAAGGTAAAAAGCATTTTTAGTGAAAATAACGGGGAAGCTATGGAGGACCCGCAGTTCAAATTGCAGCCGGATCCACCTGAATCGGCCGAATGTGGTCTGAATTGCCGGGAGTAGCTACGAGGGTAGGAAATGCATGCTTTTTGGCAACTGTCCGTAAAATAGGGTCTACTTTGAGATAGACATGGAATGGCGCCGTTTGGGGTGACCCTCCTTGTAGCCGCTTCACGAAAAACGCATGTCTTTAGCATTCAAAAAATGAAAAACGGTTTTTTTGTTAAACAAGTTCGAAACTCGCTTTGGCAACATTGTTTGCCATCACAAGATGGAGGCATGCGCCAAATTTGGGCATATTAGCAGAAACTATTCAACATATGCGGCCATATCATTACTAGTTTGGCTCGAAAGCCATGAATCTTCGTTCATGGTAGGTCGTTTTTTAGAACAGTTTCTCAAGAAAACGCCGGTATTGCATGTTTAGTATTTTTGCTAGTTGGTAGGCCACATTTGATGATGTGACGCGGAGCTCTCCCATTTTTTGATTTTTTTTGATTTTTTTACGGTGTTTTCAAAAACCGGCCGATTTCGTCGCGGCGGCCGTTTGTGGCTAGGGTTAGAGCCATGCAAATATGTTGTTGATTCTGTGATGAAATGCCTACCTGTGAAGGTAAAAAGCATTTTTAGTGAAAATAACGGGCAAGCTATGGAGGACCCGCAGTTCAAATTCCAGCCGGTTCCAACTGAATCGGCCGAAGGTGGTCTGAATTGCCGGGAGTAGCTACGAGAGTCGGAAATGCATGCTTTTTGGTGACCGTCCGTAAAATAGGGTCTACTTTGAGATAGACATGGAATGGCGCCGTTTGGGGTGACCCACCTTGTAGCCGCTTCACGAAAAACGCATGTCTTTAGCATTCAAAAAAATGAAAAACGGTTTTTTTGTTAAACAAGTTCGAAACTCGCTTTGGCAACATTGTTTGCCATCACAAGACGGAGGCATGCGCCAAATTTGGGCATATTAGCAGAAACTATTCAACATATGTGGCCATATCATTACTAGTTTGGCTTGAAAGCCATGAATCTTCGTTCATGGTAGGTCGTTTTCTAGAATACTTTTTCAAGAAAACGCCGGTATTGCAAGTTTAGTATTTTTGCTAATTGGTAGGCCACATTTGATTATGTGACGCGGAGGTCTCTCATTTTTTTAATTTTTTGAATTTTTTACAGTGTTTTCAAAAACCGGCCGATTTCGTCGCGGCGGCCGTCTGTGGCTAGGGTTAGAGCCGTGCAAATCTGTTGTCGATTCTGTGATGAAATGCCTACCTGTGAAGGTAAAAAGCATTTTTAGTGAAAATAACGGGGAAGCTATGGAGGACCCGCAGTTCAAATTGCAGCCGGTTCCACCTGAATCGGCCGAATGTGGTCTGAATTGCCGGGAGTAGCTACGAGGGTCGGAAATGCATGCTTTTTGGCAACTGTCCGTAAAATAGGGTCTACTTTGAGATAGACATGGAATGGCGCCGTTTGGGGTGACCCTCCTTGTAGCCGCTTCACGAAAAACGCATGTCTTTAGCATTCAAAAAATGAAAAACGGTTTTTTTGTTAAACAAGTTCGAACCTCGCTTTGGCAACATTGTTTTCCATCACAAGATGGAGGCATGCGCCAAATTTGGGCATATTAGCAGAAACTATTCAACATACGCGGCCATATCATTACTAGTTTGGCTCGAAAGCCATGAATCTTCGTTCATGGTAGGTCGTTTTTTAGAACAGTTTCTCAAGAAAACGCCGGTATTGCATGTTTAGTATTTTTGCTAGTTGGTAGGCCACATTTGATGATGTGACGCGGAGGTCTCCCATTTTTTGATTTTTTTTTATTTTTTTACGGTGTTTTCAAAAACCGGCCGATTTCGTCGCGGCGGCCGTTTGTGGCTAGGTTTAGTGCCATGCAAATCTGTTGTCGATTCTGTGATGAAATGCCTACCTGTGAAGGTAAAAAGCATTTTTAGTGAAAATAACGGGCAAGCTATGGAGGACCCGCAGTTCAAATTCCAGCCGGTTCCAACTGAATCGGCCGAAGGTGGTCTGAATTGCCGGGAGTAGCTACGAGAGTCGGAAATGCATGCTTTTTGGTGACCGTCCGTAAAATAGGGTCTACTTTGAGATAGACATGGAATGGCGCCATTTGGGGTGACCCTCCTTGTAGCCGCTTCACGAGAAACGCATGTCTTTAGCATTCAAAAAATGAAAAACGATTTTTTTGTTAAACAAGTTCGAACCTCGCTTTGGCAACATTGTTTGCCATCACAAGACGGAGGCATGCGCCAAATTGGGGCATATTAGCAGAAACTATTCAACATATGCGGCCATATCATTACTAGTTTGGCTTGAAAGCCGTGAATCTTCATTCATGGTAGGTCCTTTTTTAGAACACTTTTTCAAGAAACGCCGGTATTGCAAGTTTAGTATTTTTGCTAGTTGGTAGGCCACATTTGATGATGTGACACGGAGGTCTCCCATTTTTTTATTTTTTTTTATTTTTTTACGGTGTTTCCAAAAACCGGCCGATTTCGTTGCAGCGGCCGTTTGTGGCTAGGGTTAGAGCCGTGCAAATCTGTTGTCGATTCTGTGATGAAATGCCTACCTGTGAAGGTAAAAAGCATTTTTAGTGAAAGAAACGGGCAAGCTATGGAGGACCCGCAGTTCAAATTCCAGCCGTTTCCAGCTGAATCGGCCGAATGTGGTCTGAATAGCCGGGAGTAGCTACGAGGGTCGGAAATGCATGCTTTTTGGTGACCGTCCGTAAAATAGGGTCTACTTTGAGATAGACATGGAATGGCGCCGTTTGGGGTGACCCACCTTGTAGCCGCTTCACGAAAAACGCATGTCTTTAGCATTCAAAAAAATGAAAAATGGTTTTTTTGTTAAACAAGTTCGAACCTCGCTTTGGCAACATTGTTTGCCATCACAAGATGGCGGCATGCGCCAAATTTGGGCATATTAGCAGAAACTATTCAACATATGCGGCCATATCATTACTAGTTTGGCTTGAAAGCCATGAATCTTCGTTCATGGTAGGTCGTTTTTTAGAATACTTTTTCAAGAAAACGCCGGTATTGAAAGTTTAGTATTTTTGCTAGTTGGTAGGCCACATTTCATGATGTGACGCGGAGGTCTCCCATTTTTTGATTTTTTTTGAATTTTTTACGGTGTTTTCAAAAACCGGCCGATTTCGTCGCGGCGGCCGTCTGTGGCTAGGGTTAGAGCCGTGCAAATCTGTTGTCGATTCTGTGATGAAATACCTACCTGTGAAGGTAAAAAGCATTTTTAGTGAAAATAACGGGCAAGCTATGGACGACCCGCAGTTCAAATTCCAGCCGGTTCCAGCTGAATCGGCCGAATGTGGTCTGAATTGCCGGGAGTAGCTACGAGGGTCGGAAATGCATGCTTTTTGGCGACCGTCCGTAAAATAGGGTCTACTTTGAGATAGACATGGAATGGCGCCGTTTGGGGTGACCCTCCTTGTAGCCGCTTCACGAAAAACGCATGTCTTTAGCATTCAGAAAATGAAAAACGGTTTTTTTGTTAAACAAGTTCGAAACTCGCTTTGGCAACATTGTTTGCCATCACAAGATGGAGGCATGCGCCAAATTTGGGCATATTAGCAGAAACTATTCAACATATGCGGCCATATCATTACTAGTTTGGCTCGAAAGCCATGAATCTTCGTTCATGGTAGGTCGTTTTTTAGAACAGTTTCTCAAGAAAACGCCGGTATTGCATGTTTAGTATTTTTGCTAGTTGGTAGGCCACATTTGATGATGTGACGCGGAGGTCTCCCATTTTTTGATTTTTTTTTATTTTTTTACGGTGTTTTCAAAAACCGGCCGATTTCGTCGCGGCGGCCGTTTGTGGCTAGGGTTAGAGCCATGCAAATCTGTTGTCGATTCTGTGATGAAATGCCTACCTGTGAAGGTAAAAAGCATTTTTAGTGAAAATAACGGGCAAGCTATGGAGGACCCGCAGTTCAAATTCCAGCCGGTTCCAACTGAATCGGCCGAAGGTGGTCTGAATTGCCGGGAGTAGCTACGAGAGTCCGAAATGCATGCTTTTTGGTGACCGTCCGTAAAATAGGGTCTACTTTGAGATAGACATGGAATGGCGCCGTTTGGGGTGACCCACCTTGTAGCCGCTTCACGAAAAACGCATGTCTTTAGCATTCAAAAAAATGAAAAACGGTTTTTTTGTTAAACAAGTTCGAAACTCGCTTTGGCAACATTGTTTGCCATCACAAGACGGAGGCATGCGCCAAATTTGGGCATATTAGCAGAAACTACTCAACATATGCGGCCATATCATTACTAGTTTGGTTTGAAAGCCATGAATCTTCGTTCATGGTAGGTCGTTTTTTAGAATACTTTTTCAAGAAAACGCCGGTATTGAAAGTTTAGTATTTTTGCTAGTTGGTAGGCCACATTTCATGATGTGACGCGGAGGTCTCCCATTTTTGATTTTTTTTGAATTTTTTACGGTGTTTTCAAAAACCGGCCGATTTCGTCGCGGAGGCCGTCTGTGGCTAGGGTTAGAGCCGTGCAAATCTGTTGTCGATTCTGTGATGAAATGCCTACCTGTGAAGGTAAAAAGCATTTTTAGTGAAAATAACGGGGAAGCTATGGAGGACCCGCAGTTCAAATTGCAGCCGGTTCCACCTGAATCGGCCGAATGTGGTCTGAATTGCCGGGAGTAGCTACGAGGGTCGGAAATGCATGCTTTTTGGCAACTGTCCGTAAAATAGGGTCTACTTTGAGATAGACATGGAATGGCGCCGTTTGGGGTGACCCTCCTTGTAGCCGCTTCACGAAAAACGCATGTCTTTAGCATTCAAAAAATGAAAAACGGTTTTTTTGTTAAACAAGTTCGAACCTCGCTTTGGCAACATTGTTTTCCATCACAAGATGGAGGCATGCGCCAAATTTGGGCATATTAGCAGAAACTATTCAACATATGCGGCCATATCATTACTAGTTTGGCTCGAAAGCCATGAATCTTCGTTCATGGTAGGTCGTTTTCTAGAATACTTTTTCAAGAAAACGCCGGTATTGCAAGTTTAGTATTTTTGCTAATTGGTAGGCCACATTTAATTATGTGACGCGGAGGTCTCCCATTTTTTTGATTTTTTGAATTTTTTAAAGTGTTTTCAAAAACCGGCCGATTTCATCGCGGCGGCCGTCTGTGGCTAGGGTTAGAGCCGTGCAAATCTGTTGTCGATTCTGTGATGAAATGCCTACCTGTGAAGGTAAAAAGCATTTTTAGTGAAAATAACGGGGAAGCTATGGAGGACCCGCAGTTCAAATTGCAGCCGGTTCCACCTGAATCGGCCGAATGTGGTCTGAATTGCCGGGAGTAGCTACGAGAGTCGGAAATGCATGCTTTTTGGTGACCGTCCGTAAAATAGGGTCTACTTTGAGATAGACATGGAATGGCGCCGTTTGGGGTGACCCTCCTTGTAGCCGCTTCACGAAAAACGCATGTCTTTAGCATTCAAAAAATGAAAAACGGTTTTTTTGTTAAACAAGTTCGAACCTCGCTTTGGCAACATTGTTTTCCATCACAAGATGGAGGCATGCGCCAAATTTGGGCATATTAGCAGAAACTATTCAACATATGCGGCCATATCATTACTAGTTTGGCTCGAAAGCCATGAATCTTCGTTCATGGTAGGTCGTTTTCTAGAATACTTTTTCAAGAAAACGCCGGTATTGCAAGTTTAGTATTTTTGCTAATTGGTAGGCCACATTTAATTATGTGACGCGGAGGTCTCCCATTTTTTTGATTTTTTGAATTTTTTAAAGTGTTTTCAAAAACCGGCCGATTTCATCGCGGCGGCCGTCTGTGGCTAGGGTTAGAGCCGTGCAAATCTGTTGTCGATTCTGTGATGAAATGCCTACCTGTGAAGGTAAAAAGCATTTTTAGTGAAAATAACGGGGAAGCTATGGAGGACCCGCAGTTCAAATTGCAGCCGGTTCCACCTGAATCGGCCGAATGTGGTCTGAATTGCCGGGAGTAGCTACGAGAGTCGGAAATGCATGCTTTTTGGTGACCGTCCGTAAAATAGGGTCTACTTTGAGATAGACATGGAATGGCGCCGTTTGGGGTGACCCTCCTTGTAGCCGCTTCACGAAAAACGCATGTCTTTAGCATTCAAAAAATGAAAAACGGTTTTTTTGTTAAACAAGTTCGAACCTCGCTTTGGCAACATTGTTTGCCATCACAAGACGGAGGCATGCGCCAAATTTGGGCATATTAGCAGAAACTATTCAACATATGCGGCCATATCATTACTAGTTTGGCTCGAAAGCCATGAATCTTCGTTCATGGTAGGTCGTTTTTTAGAACACTTTTTCAAGAAAACGCCGGTATTGCATGTTTAGTATTTTTGCTAGTTGGTAGGCCACATTTGATGATGTGACGCGGAGGTCTCCCATTTTTTGATTTTTTTTTATTTTTTTACGGTGTTTTCAAAAACCGGCCGATTTCGTCGCGGCGGCCGTTTGTGGCTAGGGTTAGAGCCGTGCAAATCTGTTGTCGATTCTGTGATGAAATGCCTACCTGTGAAGGTAAAAAGCATTTTTAGTGAAAGAAACGGGCAAGCTATGGAGGACCCGCAGTTCAAATTCCAGCCGTTTCCAGCTGAATCGGCTGAATGTGGTCTGAATAGCCGGGAGTAGCTACGAGGGTCGGAAATGCATGCTTTTTGGTGACCGTCCGTAAAATAGGGTCTACTTTGAGATAGACATGGAATGGCGCCGTTTGGGGTGACCCACCTTGTAGCCGCTTCACGAAAAACGCATGTCTTTAGCATTCAAAAAAATGAAAAATGGTTTTTTTGTTAAACAAGTTCGAACCTCGCTTTGGCAACATTGTTTGCCATCACAAGATGGCGGCATGCGCCAAATTTGGGCATATTAGGAGAAACTATTCAACATATGCGGCCATATCATTACTAGTTTGGCTTGAAAGCCATGAATCTTCGTTCATGGTAGGTCGTTTTTTAGAATACTTTTTCAAGAAAACGCCGGTATTGAAAGTTTAGTATTTTTGCTAGTTGGTAGGCCACATTTCATGATGTGACGTGGAGGTCTCCCATTTTTTGATTTTTTTTGAATTTTTTACGGTGTTTTCAAAAACCGGCCGATTTCGTCGCGGCGGCCGTCTGTGGCTAGGGTTAGAGCCGTGCAAATCCGTTGTCGATTCTGTGATGAAATACCTACCTGTGAAGGTAAAAAGCATTTTTAGTGAAAATAACGGGCAAGCTATGGACGACCCGCAGTTCAAATTCCAGCCGGTTCCAGCTGAATCGGCCGAATGTGGTCTGAATTGCCGGGAGTAGCTACGAGGGTCGGAAATGCATGCTTTTTGGCGACCGTCCGTAAAATAGGGTCTACTTTGAGATAGACATGGAATGGCGCCGTTTGGGGTGACCCTCCTTGTAGCCGCTTCACGAGAAACGCATGTCTTTAGCATTCAAAAAATGAAAAACGGTTTTTTTGTTAAACAAGTTCGAACCTCGCTTTGGCAAGATGGTTTGCCATCACAAGACGGAGGCATGCGCCAAATTTGGGCATATTAGCAGAAACTATTCAACATATGCGGCCATATCATTACTAGTTTGGCTTGAAAGCCATGAATCTTCGTTCATGGTAGGTCGTTTTTTAGAATACTTTTTCAAGAAAACGCCGGTATTGCAAGTTTAGTATTTTTGCTAGTTGGTAGGCCACATTTGATGATGTGACGCGGAGGTCTTCCATATTTTTGATTTTATGAATTTTTTACAGTGTTTTCAAAAACCGGCCGATTTCGTCGCGGCGGCCGTCTGTGGCTAGGATTAGAGCCATGCAAATCTGTTGTCGATTCTGTGATGAAATGCCTACCTGGGAAGCTAAAAAGCATTTTTAGTGAAAATAACGGGCAAGCTATGGAGGACCCGCAGTTCAAATTCCAGCCGGTTCCAACTGAATCAGCCGAAGGTGGTCTGAATTGCCGGGAGTAGCTATGAGGGTCGGAAATGCATGCTTTTTGGCGACCGTCCGTAAAATAGGGTCTACTTTGAGATAGACATGGAATGGCGCCGTTTGGGGTGACCCACCTTGTAGCCGCTTCACGAAAAACGCATGCCTTTAGCATTCAAAAAATGAAAAATAGTTTTTTTGTTAAACAAGTTCAAACCTCGCTTAGGCAACATTGTTTGCCATCACAAGACGGAGGCATGCGCCAAATTTGGGCATATTAGCAGAAACTATTCAAAATATGCGGCCATATCTTTACTAGTTTGGCTTGAAAGCCATGAATCTTCGTTCATGGTAGGTCGTTTTGTAGAATACTTTTTCAAGAAAATGCCGGTATTGCAAGTTTAGTATTTTTGCTAATTGGTAGGCCACATTTGATTATGTGACGCGGAGGTCTCCCATTTTTTTGATTTTTTGAATTTTTTACAGTGTTTTCAAAAACCGGCCGATTTCGTCGCGGCGGCCGTCTGTGGCTAGGGTTAGAGCCGTGCAAATCTGTTGTCGATTCTGTGATGAAATGCCTACCTGTGAAGGTAAAAAGCATTTTTAGTGAAAATAACGGGGAAGCTATGGAGGACCCGCAGTTCAAATTGCAGCCGGATCCACCTGAATCGGCCGAATGTGGTCTGAATTGCCGGGAGTAGCTACGAGGGTAGGAAATGCATGCTTTTTGGCAACTGTCCGTAAAATAGGGTCTACTTTGAGATAGACATGGAATGGCGCCGTTTGGGGTGACCCTCCTTGTAGCCGCTTCACGAAAAACGCATGTCTTTAGCATTCAAAAAATGAAAAACGGTTTTTTTGTTAAACAAGTTCGAAACTCGCTTTGGCAACATTGTTTGCCATCACAAGATGGAGGCATGCGCCAAATTTGGGCATATTAGCAGAAACTATTCAACATATGCGGCCATATCATTACTAGTTTGGCTCGAAAGCCATGAATCTTCGTTCATGGTAGGTCGTTTTTTAGAACAGTTTCTCAAGAAAACGCCGGTATTGCATGTTTAGTATTTTTGCTAGTTGGTAGGCCACATTTGATGATGTGACGCGGAGCTCTCCCATTTTTTGATTTTTTTTGATTTTTTTACGGTGTTTTCAAAAACCGGCCGATTTCGTCGCGGCGGCCGTTTGTGGCTAGGGTTAGAGCCATGCAAATATGTTGTTGATTCTGTGATGAAATGCCTACCTGTGAAGGTAAAAAGCATTTTTAGTGAAAATAACGGGCAAGCTATGGAGGACCCGCAGTTCAAATTCCAGCCGGTTCCAACTGAATCGGCCGAAGGTGGTCTGAATTGCCGGGAGTAGCTACGAGAGTCGGAAATGCATGCTTTTTGGTGACCGTCCGTAAAATAGGGTCTACTTTGAGATAGACATGGAATGGCGCCGTTTGGGGTGACCCACCTTGTAGCCGCTTCACGAAAAACGCATGTCTTTAGCATTCAAAAAAATGAAAAACGGTTTTTTTGTTAAACAAGTTCGAAACTCGCTTTGGCAACATTGTTTGCCATCACAAGACGGAGGCATGCGCCAAATTTGGGCATATTAGCAGAAACTATTCAACATATGTGGCCATATCATTACTAGTTTGGCTTGAAAGCCATGAATCTTCGTTCATGGTAGGTCGTTTTCTAGAATACTTTTTCAAGAAAACGCCGGTATTGCAAGTTTAGTATTTTTGCTAATTGGTAGGCCACATTTGATTATGTGACGCGGAGGTCTCTCATTTTTTTAATTTTTTGAATTTTTTACAGTGTTTTCAAAAACCGGCCGATTTCGTCGCGGCGGCCGTCTGTGGCTAGGGTTAGAGCCGTGCAAATCTGTTGTCGATTCTGTGATGAAATGCCTACCTGTGAAGGTAAAAAGCATTTTTAGTGAAAATAACGGGGAAGCTATGGAGGACCCGCAGTTCAAATTGCAGCCGGTTCCACCTGAATCGGCCGAATGTGGTCTGAATTGCCGGGAGTAGCTACGAGGGTCGGAAATGCATGCTTTTTGGCAACTGTCCGTAAAATAGGGTCTACTTTGAGATAGACATGGAATGGCGCCGTTTGGGGTGACCCTCCTTGTAGCCGCTTCACGAAAAACGCATGTCTTTAGCATTCAAAAAATGAAAAACGGTTTTTTTGTTAAACAAGTTCGAACCTCGCTTTGGCAACATTGTTTTCCATCACAAGATGGAGGCATGCGCCAAATTTGGGCATATTAGCAGAAACTATTCAACATACGCGGCCATATCATTACTAGTTTGGCTCGAAAGCCATGAATCTTCGTTCATGGTAGGTCGTTTTTTAGAACAGTTTCTCAAGAAAACGCCGGTATTGCATGTTTAGTATTTTTGCTAGTTGGTAGGCCACATTTGATGATGTGACGCGGAGGTCTCCCATTTTTTGATTTTTTTTTATTTTTTTACGGTGTTTTCAAAAACCGGCCGATTTCGTCGCGGCGGCCGTTTGTGGCTAGGTTTAGTGCCATGCAAATCTGTTGTCGATTCTGTGATGAAATGCCTACCTGTGAAGGTAAAAAGCATTTTTAGTGAAAATAACGGGCAAGCTATGGAGGACCCGCAGTTCAAATTCCAGCCGGTTCCAACTGAATCGGCCGAAGGTGGTCTGAATTGCCGGGAGTAGCTACGAGAGTCGGAAATGCATGCTTTTTGGTGACCGTCCGTAAAATAGGGTCTACTTTGAGATAGACATGGAATGGCGCCATTTGGGGTGACCCTCCTTGTAGCCGCTTCACGAGAAACGCATGTCTTTAGCATTCAAAAAATGAAAAACGATTTTTTTGTTAAACAAGTTCGAACCTCGCTTTGGCAACATTGTTTGCCATCACAAGACGGAGGCATGCGCCAAATTGGGGCATATTAGCAGAAACTATTCAACATATGCGGCCATATCATTACTAGTTTGGCTTGAAAGCCGTGAATCTTCATTCATGGTAGGTCCTTTTTTAGAACACTTTTTCAAGAAACGCCGGTATTGCAAGTTTAGTATTTTTGCTAGTTGGTAGGCCACATTTGATGATGTGACACGGAGGTCTCCCATTTTTTTATTTTTTTTTATTTTTTTACGGTGTTTCCAAAAACCGGCCGATTTCGTTGCAGCGGCCGTTTGTGGCTAGGGTTAGAGCCGTGCAAATCTGTTGTCGATTCTGTGATGAAATGCCTACCTGTGAAGGTAAAAAGCATTTTTAGTGAAAGAAACGGGCAAGCTATGGAGGACCCGCAGTTCAAATTCCAGCCGTTTCCAGCTGAATCGGCCGAATGTGGTCTGAATAGCCGGGAGTAGCTACGAGGGTCGGAAATGCATGCTTTTTGGTGACCGTCCGTAAAATAGGGTCTACTTTGAGATAGACATGGAATGGCGCCGTTTGGGGTGACCCACCTTGTAGCCGCTTCACGAAAAACGCATGTCTTTAGCATTCAAAAAAATGAAAAATGGTTTTTTTGTTAAACAAGTTCGAACCTCGCTTTGGCAACATTGTTTGCCATCACAAGATGGCGGCATGCGCCAAATTTGGGCATATTAGCAGAAACTATTCAACATATGCGGCCATATCATTACTAGTTTGGCTTGAAAGCCATGAATCTTCGTTCATGGTAGGTCGTTTTTTAGAATACTTTTTCAAGAAAACGCCGGTATTGAAAGTTTAGTATTTTTGCTAGTTGGTAGGCCACATTTCATGATGTGACGCGGAGGTCTCCCATTTTTTGATTTTTTTTGAATTTTTTACGGTGTTTTCAAAAACCGGCCGATTTCGTCGCGGCGGCCGTCTGTGGCTAGGGTTAGAGCCGTGCAAATCTGTTGTCGATTCTGTGATGAAATACCTACCTGTGAAGGTAAAAAGCATTTTTAGTGAAAATAACGGGCAAGCTATGGACGACCCGCAGTTCAAATTCCAGCCGGTTCCAGCTGAATCGGCCGAATGTGGTCTGAATTGCCGGGAGTAGCTACGAGGGTCGGAAATGCATGCTTTTTGGCGACCGTCCGTAAAATAGGGTCTACTTTGAGATAGACATGGAATGGCGCCGTTTGGGGTGACCCTCCTTGTAGCCGCTTCACGAAAAACGCATGTCTTTAGCATTCAGAAAATGAAAAACGGTTTTTTTGTTAAACAAGTTCGAAACTCGCTTTGGCAACATTGTTTGCCATCACAAGATGGAGGCATGCGCCAAATTTGGGCATATTAGCAGAAACTATTCAACATATGCGGCCATATCATTACTAGTTTGGCTCGAAAGCCATGAATCTTCGTTCATGGTAGGTCGTTTTTTAGAACAGTTTCTCAAGAAAACGCCGGTATTGCATGTTTAGTATTTTTGCTAGTTGGTAGGCCACATTTGATGATGTGACGCGGAGGTCTCCCATTTTTTGATTTTTTTTTATTTTTTTACGGTGTTTTCAAAAACCGGCCGATTTCGTCGCGGCGGCCGTTTGTGGCTAGGGTTAGAGCCATGCAAATCTGTTGTCGATTCTGTGATGAAATGCCTACCTGTGAAGGTAAAAAGCATTTTTAGTGAAAATAACGGGCAAGCTATGGAGGACCCGCAGTTCAAATTCCAGCCGGTTCCAACTGAATCGGCCGAAGGTGGTCTGAATTGCCGGGAGTAGCTACGAGAGTCCGAAATGCATGCTTTTTGGTGACCGTCCGTAAAATAGGGTCTACTTTGAGATAGACATGGAATGGCGCCGTTTGGGGTGACCCACCTTGTAGCCGCTTCACGAAAAACGCATGTCTTTAGCATTCAAAAAAATGAAAAACGGTTTTTTTGTTAAACAAGTTCGAAACTCGCTTTGGCAACATTGTTTGCCATCACAAGACGGAGGCATGCGCCAAATTTGGGCATATTAGCAGAAACTACTCAACATATGCGGCCATATCATTACTAGTTTGGTTTGAAAGCCATGAATCTTCGTTCATGGTAGGTCGTTTTTTAGAATACTTTTTCAAGAAAACGCCGGTATTGAAAGTTTAGTATTTTTGCTAGTTGGTAGGCCACATTTCATGATGTGACGCGGAGGTCTCCCATTTTTGATTTTTTTTGAATTTTTTACGGTGTTTTCAAAAACCGGCCGATTTCGTCGCGGAGGCCGTCTGTGGCTAGGGTTAGAGCCGTGCAAATCTGTTGTCGATTCTGTGATGAAATGCCTACCTGTGAAGGTAAAAAGCATTTTTAGTGAAAATAACGGGGAAGCTATGGAGGACCCGCAGTTCAAATTGCAGCCGGTTCCACCTGAATCGGCCGAATGTGGTCTGAATTGCCGGGAGTAGCTACGAGGGTCGGAAATGCATGCTTTTTGGCAACTGTCCGTAAAATAGGGTCTACTTTGAGATAGACATGGAATGGCGCCGTTTGGGGTGACCCTCCTTGTAGCCGCTTCACGAAAAACGCATGTCTTTAGCATTCAAAAAATGAAAAACGGTTTTTTTGTTAAACAAGTTCGAACCTCGCTTTGGCAACATTGTTTTCCATCACAAGATGGAGGCATGCGCCAAATTTGGGCATATTAGCAGAAACTATTCAACATATGCGGCCATATCATTACTAGTTTGGCTCGAAAGCCATGAATCTTCGTTCATGGTAGGTCGTTTTCTAGAATACTTTTTCAAGAAAACGCCGGTATTGCAAGTTTAGTATTTTTGCTAATTGGTAGGCCACATTTAATTATGTGACGCGGAGGTCTCCCATTTTTTTGATTTTTTGAATTTTTTAAAGTGTTTTCAAAAACCGGCCGATTTCATCGCGGCGGCCGTCTGTGGCTAGGGTTAGAGCCGTGCAAATCTGTTGTCGATTCTGTGATGAAATGCCTACCTGTGAAGGTAAAAAGCATTTTTAGTGAAAATAACGGGGAAGCTATGGAGGACCCGCAGTTCAAATTGCAGCCGGTTCCACCTGAATCGGCCGAATGTGGTCTGAATTGCCGGGAGTAGCTACGAGAGTCGGAAATGCATGCTTTTTGGTGACCGTCCGTAAAATAGGGTCTACTTTGAGATAGACATGGAATGGCGCCGTTTGGGGTGACCCTCCTTGTAGCCGCTTCACGAAAAACGCATGTCTTTAGCATTCAAAAAATGAAAAACGGTTTTTTTGTTAAACAAGTTCGAACCTCGCTTTGGCAACATTGTTTTCCATCACAAGATGGAGGCATGCGCCAAATTTGGGCATATTAGCAGAAACTATTCAACATATGCGGCCATATCATTACTAGTTTGGCTCGAAAGCCATGAATCTTCGTTCATGGTAGGTCGTTTTCTAGAATACTTTTTCAAGAAAACGCCGGTATTGCAAGTTTAGTATTTTTGCTAATTGGTAGGCCACATTTAATTATGTGACGCGGAGGTCTCCCATTTTTTTGATTTTTTGAATTTTTTAAAGTGTTTTCAAAAACCGGCCGATTTCATCGCGGCGGCCGTCTGTGGCTAGGGTTAGAGCCGTGCAAATCTGTTGTCGATTCTGTGATGAAATGCCTACCTGTGAAGGTAAAAAGCATTTTTAGTGAAAATAACGGGGAAGCTATGGAGGACCCGCAGTTCAAATTGCAGCCGGTTCCACCTGAATCGGCCGAATGTGGTCTGAATTGCCGGGAGTAGCTACGAGAGTCGGAAATGCATGCTTTTTGGTGACCGTCCGTAAAATAGGGTCTACTTTGAGATAGACATGGAATGGCGCCGTTTGGGGTGACCCTCCTTGTAGCCGCTTCACGAAAAACGCATGTCTTTAGCATTCAAAAAATGAAAAACGGTTTTTTTGTTAAACAAGTTCGAACCTCGCTTTGGCAACATTGTTTGCCATCACAAGACGGAGGCATGCGCCAAATTTGGGCATATTAGCAGAAACTATTCAACATATGCGGCCATATCATTACTAGTTTGGCTCGAAAGCCATGAATCTTCGTTCATGGTAGGTCGTTTTTTAGAACACTTTTTCAAGAAAACGCCGGTATTGCATGTTTAGTATTTTTGCTAGTTGGTAGGCCACATTTGATGATGTGACGCGGAGGTCTCCCATTTTTTGATTTTTTTTTATTTTTTTACGGTGTTTTCAAAAACCGGCCGATTTCGTCGCGGCGGCCGTTTGTGGCTAGGGTTAGAGCCGTGCAAATCTGTTGTCGATTCTGTGATGAAATGCCTACCTGTGAAGGTAAAAAGCAGTTTTAGTGAAAGAAACGGGCAAGCTATGGAGGACCCGCAGTTCAAATTCCAGCCGTTTCCAGCTGAATCGGCTGAATGTGGTCTGAATAGCCGGGAGTAGCTACGAGGGTCGGAAATGCATGCTTTTTGGTGACCGTCCGTAAAATAGGGTCTACTTTGAGATAGACATGGAATGGCGCCGTTTGGGGTGACCCACCTTGTAGCCGCTTCACGAAAAACGCATGTCTTTAGCATTCAAAAAAATGAAAAATGGTTTTTTTGTTAAACAAGTTCGAACCTCGCTTTGGCAACATTGTTTGCCATCACAAGATGGCGGCATGCGCCAAATTTGGGCATATTAGGAGAAACTATTCAACATATGCGGCCATATCATTACTAGTTTGGCTTGAAAGCCATGAATCTTCGTTCATGGTAGGTCGTTTTTTAGAATACTTTTTCAAGAAAACGCCGGTATTGAAAGTTTAGTATTTTTGCTAGTTGGTAGGCCACATTTCATGATGTGACGTGGAGGTCTCCCATTTTTTGATTTTTTTTGAATTTTTTACGGTGTTTTCAAAAACCGGCCGATTTCGTCGCGGCGGCCGTCTGTGGCTAGGGTTAGAGCCGTGCAAATCCGTTGTCGATTCTGTGATGAAATACCTACCTGTGAAGGTAAAAAGCATTTTTAGTGAAAATAACGGGCAAGCTATGGACGACCCGCAGTTCAAATTCCAGCCGGTTCCAGCTGAATCGGCCGAATGTGGTCTGAATTGCCGGGAGTAGCTACGAGGGTCGGAAATGCATGCTTTTTGGCGACCGTCCGTAAAATAGGGTCTACTTTGAGATAGACATGGAATGGCGCCGTTTGGGGTGACCCTCCTTGTAGCCGCTTCACGAGAAACGCATGTCTTTAGCATTCAAAAAATGAAAAACGGTTTTTTTGTTAAACAAGTTCGAACCTCGCTTTGGCCACATTGTTTGCCATCACAAGACGGAGGCATGCGCCAAATTTGGGCATATTAGCAGAAACTATTCAACATATGCGGCCATATCATTACTAGTTTGGCTCGAAAGCCATGAATCTTCGTTCATGGTAGGTCGTTTTTTAGAACACTTTTTCAAGAAAACGCCGGTATTGCATGTTTAGTATTTTTGCTAGTTGATAGGCCACATTTGATGATGTGACGCGGAGGTCTCCCATTTTTTGATTTTTTTTTATTTTTTTACGGTGTTTTCAAAAACCGGCCGATTTCGTCGCGGCGGCCGTTTGTGGCTAGGGTTAGAGCCATGCAAATCTGTTGTCGATTCTGTGATGAAATGCCTACCTGTGAAGGTAAAAAGCATTTTTAGTGAAAATAACGGGCAAGCTATGGAGGACCCGCAGTTCAAATTCCAGCCGGTTCCAACTGAATCGGCCGAAGGTGGTCTGAATTGCCGGGAGTAGCTACGAGAGTCCGAAATGCATGCTTTTTGGTGACCGTCCGTAAAATAGGGTCTACTTTGAGATAGACATGGAATGGCGCCGTTTGGGGTGACCCACCTTGTAGCCGCTTCACGAAATACGCATGTCTTTAGCATTCAAAAAAATGAAAAACGGTTTTTTTGTTAAACAAGTTCGAAACTCGCTTTGGCAACATTGTTTGCCATCACAAGACGGAGGCATGCGCCAAATTTGGGCATATTAGCAGAAACTACTCAACATATGCGGCCATATCATTACTAGTTTGGTTTGAAAGCCATGAATCTTCGTTCATGGTAGGTCGTTTTTTAGAATACTTTTTCAAGAAAACGCCGGTATTGAAAGTTTAGTATTTTTGCTAGTTGGTAGGCCACATTTCATGATGTGACGCGGAGGTCTCCCATTTTTGATTTTTTTTGAATTTTCTACGGTGTTTTCAAAAACCGGCCGATTTCGTCGCGGAGGCCGTCTGTGGCTAGGGTTAGAGCCGTGCAAATCCGTTGTCGATTCTGTGATGAAATGCCTACCTGTGAAGGTAAAAAGCATTTTTAGTGAAAATAACGGGCAAGCTATGGAGGACCCGCAGTTCAAATTCCAGCCGGTTCCACCTGAATCGGCCGAAGGTGGTCTGAATTGCCGGGAGTAGCTACGAGAGTCGGAAATGCATGCTTTTTGGTGACCGTCCGTAAAATAGGGTCTACTTTGAGATAGACATGGAATGGCGCCGTTTGGGGTGACCCACCTTGTAGCCGCTTCACGAAAAACGCATGTCTTTAGCATTCAAAAAAATGAAAAACGGTTTTTTTGTTAAACAAGTTCGAACCTCGCTTTGGCAACATTGTTTGCCATCACAAGATGGAGGCATGCGCCAAATTTGGGCATATTAGCAGAAATTATTCAACATATGCGGCCATATCATTACTAGTTTGGCTTGAAAGCCATGAATCTTCGTTCATGGTAGGTCGTTTTCTAGAATACTTTTTCAAGAAAACGCCGGTATTGCAAGTTTAGTATTTTTGCTAATTGGTAGGCCACATTTAATTATGTGACGCGGAGGTCTCCCATTTTTTTGATTTTTTGAATTTTTTACAGTGTTTTCAAAAACCGGCCGATTTCATCGCGGCGGCCGTCTGTGGCTAGGGTTAGAGCCGTGCAAATCTGTTGTCGATTCTGTGATGAAATGCCTACCTGTGAAGGTAAAAAGCATTTTTAGTGAAAATAACGGGGAAGCTATGGAGGACCCGCAGTTCAAATTGCAGCCGGTTCCACCTGAATCGGCCGAATGTGGTCTGAATTGCCGGGAGTAGCTACGAGGGTCGGAAATGCATGCTTTTTGGCAACTGTCCGTAAAATAGGGTCTACTTTGAGATAGACATGGAATGGCGCCGTTTGGGGTGACCCTCCTTGTAGCCGCTTCACGAAAAACGCATGTCTTTAGCATTCAAAAAATGAAAAACGGTTTTTTTGTTAAACAAGTTCGAACCTCGCTTTGGCAACATTGTTTGCCATCACAAGACGGAGGCATGCGCCAAATTTGGGCATATTAGCAGAAACTATTCAACATATGCGGCCATATCATTACTAGTTTGGCTCGAAAGCCATGAATCTTCGTTCATGGTAGGTCGTTTTTTAGAACACTTTTTCAAGAAAACGCCGGTATTGCATGTTTAGTATTTTTGCTAGTTGGTAGGCCACATTTGATGATGTGACGCGGAGGTCTCCCATTTTTTGATTTTTTTTTATTTTTTTACGGTGTTTTCAAAAACCGGCCGATTTCGTCGCGGCGGCCGTTTGTGGCTAGGGTTAGAGCCATGCAAATCTGTTGTCGATTCTGTGATGAAATGCCTACCTGTGAAGGTAAAAAGCATTTTTAGTGAAAATAACGGGCAAGCTATGGAGGACCCGCAGTTCAAATTCCAGCCGGTTCCAACTGAATCGGCCGAAGGTGGTCTGAATTGCCGGGAGTAGCTACGAGAGTCCGAAATGCATGCTTTTTGGTGACCGTCCGTAAAATAGGGTCTACTTTGAGATAGACATGGAATGGCGCCGTTTGGGGTGACCCACCTTGTAGCCGCTTCACGAAAAACGCATGTCTTTAGCATTCAAAAAAATGAAAAACGGTTTTTTTGTTAAACAAGTTCGAAACTCGCTTTGGCAACATTGTTTGCCATCACAAGACGGAGGCATGCGCCAAATTTGGGCATATTAGCAGAAACTACTCAACATATGCGGCCATATCATTACTAGTTTGGTTTGAAAGCCATGAATCTTCGTTCATGGTAGGTCGTTTTTTAGAATACTTTTTCAAGAAAACGCCGGTATTGAAAGTTTAGTATTTTTGCTAGTTGGTAGGCCACATTTCATGATGTGACGCGGAGGTCTCCCATTTTTGATTTTTTTTGAATTTTTTACGGTGTTTTCAAAAACCGGCCGATTTCGTCGCGGCGGCCGTCTGTGGCTAGGGTTAGAGCCGTGCAAATCCGTTGTCGATTCTGTGATGAAATGCCTACCTGTGAAGGTAAAAAGCATTTTAGTGAAAATAACGGGCAAGCTATGGAGGACCCGCAGTTCAAATTCCAGCCGGTTCCACCTGAATCGGCCGAAGGTGGTCTGAATTGCCGGGAGTAGCTACGAGAGTCGGAAATGCATGCTTTTTGGTGACCGTCCGTAAAATAGGGTCTACTTTGAGATAGACATGGAATGGCGCCGTTTGGGGTGACCCACCTTGTAGCCGCTTCACGAAAAACGCATGTCTTTAGCATTCAAAAAAATGAAAAACGGTTTTTTTGTTAAACAAGTTCGAACCTCGCTTTGGCAACATTGTTTGCCATCACAAGACGGAGGCATGCGCCAAATCGGGGCATATTAGCAGAAACTATTCAACATATGCGGCCATATCATTACTAGTTTGGCTTGAAAGCCATGAATCTTCATTCATGGTAGGTCGTTTTTTAGAACACTTTTTCAAGAAAACGCCGGTATTGCATGTTTAGTATTTTTGCTAGTTGGTAGGCCACATTTGATGATGTGACGCGGAGGTCTCCCATTTTTTGATTTTTTTTTTATTTTTTTACGGTGTTTTCAAAAACCGGCCGATTTCGTCGCGGCGGCCGTTTGTGGCTAGGGTTAGAGCCATGCAAATCTGTTGTCGATTCTGTGATGAAATGCCTACCTGTGAAGGTAAAAAGCATTTTTAGTGAAAATAACGGGCAAGCTATGGAGGACCCGCAGTTCAAATTCCAGCCGGTTCCAACTGAATCGGCCGAAGGTGGTCTGAATTGCCGGGAGTAGCTACGAGAGTCGGAAATGCATGCTTTTTGGTGACCGTCCGTAAAATAGGGTCTACTTTGAGATAGACATGGAATGGCGCCATTTGGGGTGACCCACCTTGTAGCCGCTTCACGAAAAACGCATGTCTTTAGCATTCAAAAAAATGAAAAACGGTTTTTTTTGTTAAACAAGTTCGAAACTCGCTTTGGCAACATTGTTTGCCATCACAAGATGGAGGCATGCGCCAAATTTGGGCATATTAGCAGAAATTATTCAACATATGCGGCCATATCATTACTAGTTTGGCTTGAAAGCCATGAATCTTCGTTCATGGTAGGTCGTTTTTAGAATACTTTTTCAAGAAAACGCCGGTATTGAAAGTTTAGTATTTTTGCTAGTTGGTAGGCCACATTTCATGATGTGACGCGGAGGTCTCCCATTTTTTGATTTTTTTTGAATTTTTTACGGTGTTTCCAAAAACCGGCCGACTTCGTCGCGGCGGCCGTCTGTGGCTAGGGTTAGAGCCGTGCAAATCTGTTGTCGATTCTGTGATGAAATACCTACCTGTGAAGGTAAAAAGCATTTTTAGGGAAAATAACGGGCAAGCTATGGAGGACCCGCAGTTCAAATTCCAGCCGGTTCCAGCTGAATCGGCCGAATGTGGTCTGAATTGCCGGGAGTAGCTACGAGGGTCGGAAATGCATGCTTTTTGGCGACCGTCCGTAAAATAGGGTCTACTTTGAGATAGACATGGAATGGCGCCGTTTGGGGTGACCCTCCTTGTAGCCGCTTCACGAGAAACGCATGTCTTTAGCATTCAAAAAATGAAAAACGGTTTTTTGTTAAACAAGTTCGAACCTCGCTTAGGCAACATTGTTTGCCATCACAAGACGGAGGCATGCGCCAAATTGGGGCATATTAGCAGAAACTATTCAACATATGCGGCCATATCATTACTAGTTTGGCTTGAAAGCCATGAATCTTCATTCATGGTAGGTCCTTTTTTAGAACACTTTTTCAAGAAAACGCCGGTATTGAAAGTTTAGTATTTTTGCTAGTTGGTAGGCCACATTTCATGATGTGACGCGGAGGTCTCCCATTTTTTTGATTTTTTTTTATTTTTTTAAGGTGTTTTCAAAAACCGGCCGATTTCATTGCAGCGGCCGTTTGTGGCTAGGGTTAGAGCCGTGCAAATCTGTTGTCGATTCTGTGATGAAATGCCTACCTGTGAAGGTAAAAAGCATTTTTAGTGAAAATAACGGGCAAGCTATGGAGGACCCGCAGTTCAAATTCCAGCCGGTTCCACCTGAATCGGCCGAATGTGGTCTGAATTGCCGGGAGTAGCTACGAGGGTCGGAAATGCATGCTTTTTGGCGACCATCCGTAAAATAGGGTCTACTTTGAGATAGACATGGAATGGCGCCGTTTGGGGTGACCCTCCTTGTAGCCGCTTCACGAGAAACGCATGTCTTTAGCATTCAAAAAAATGAAAAAAGGTTTTTTTGTTAAACAAGTTCGAACCTCGCTTTGGCAACATTGTTTGCCATCACAAGACGGAGGCATGCGCCAAATTGGGGCATATTAGCAGAAACTATTCAACATACGCGGCCATATCATTACTAGTTTGGCTTGAAAGCCATGAATCTTCATTCATGGTAGGTCGTTTTTTAGAACACTTTTTCAAGAAAACGCCGGTATTGCATGTTTAGTATTTTTGCTAGTTGGTAGGCCACATTTGATGATGTGACGCGGAGGTCTCCCATTTTTTGATTTTTTTTTTATTTTTTTACGGTGTTTTCAAAAACCGGCCGATTTCGTCGCGGCGGCCGTTTGTGGCTAGGGTTAGAGCCATGCAAATCTGTTGTCGATTCTGTGATGAAATGCCTACCTGTGAAGGTAAAAAGCATTTTTAGTGAAAATAACGGGCAAGCTATGGAGGACCCGCAGTTCAAATTCCAGCCGGTTCCAGCTGAATCGGCCGAATGTGGTCTGAATTGCCGGGAGTAGCTACGAGGGTCGGAAATGCATGCTTTTTGGCGACTGTCCGTAAAATAGGGTCTACTTTGAGATAGACATGGAATGGCGCCGTTTGGGGTGACCCTCCTTGTAGCCGCTTCATGAGAAACGCATGTCTTTAGCATTCAAAAAATGAAAAACGGTTTTTTTGTTAAACAAGTTCGAACCTCGCTTAGGCAACATTGTTTGCCATCACAAGACGGAGGCATGCGCCAAATTGGGGCATATTAGCAGAAACTATTCAACATATGCGGCCATATCATTACTAGTTTGGCTTGAAAGCCATGAATCTTCATTCATGGTAGGTCCTTTTTTAGAACACTTTTTCAAGAAACGCCGGTATTGCAAGTTTAGTATTTTTGCTAGTTGGTAGGCCACATTTGATGAGGTGACGCGGAGGTCTCCCATTTTTTTGATTTTTTTTATTCTTTTACGGTGTTTTCAAAAACCGGCCGATTTCGTTGCAGCGGCCGTTTGTGGCTAGGGTTAGAGCCTTGCAAATCTGTTGTCGATTCTGTGATGAAATGCCTACCTGTGAAGGTAAAAAGCATTTTTAGTGAAAATAACGGGCAAGCTATGGAGGACCCGCAGTTCAAATTCCAGCCGTTTCCAGCTGAATCGGCCGAATGTGGTCTGAATTGCCGGGAGTAGCTACGAGGGTCGGAAATGCATGCTTTTTGGTGACCGTCCGTAAAGTAGGGTCTACTTTGAGATAGACATGGAATGGCGCCGTTTGGGGTGACCCACCTTGTAGCCGCTTCACGAAAAACGCATGTCTTTATTATTCAAAAAAATGAAAAATGGTTTTTTTGTTAAACAAGTTCGAACCTCGCTTTGGCAACATTGTTTGCCATCACAAGATGGAGGCATGCGCCAAATTTGGGCATATTAGCAGAAACTATTCAACATATGCGGCCATATCATTACTAGTTTGGCTTGAAAGCCATGAATCTTCGTTCATGGTAGGTCGTTTTTTAGAATACTTTTTCAAGAAAACGCCGGTATTGAAAGTTTAGTATTTTTGCTAGTTGGTAGGCCACATTTCATGATGTGACGCGGAGGTCTCCCATTTTTTTGATATTTTTTGAATTTTTTACGGTGTTTTCAAAAACCGGCCGATTTCGTCGCGGCGGCCGTCTGTGGCTAGGGTTAGAGCCGTGCAAATCTGTTGTCGATTCTGTGATGAAATACCTACCTGTGAAGGTAAAAAGCATTTTTAGTGAAAATAACGGGCAAGCTATGGAGGACCCGCAGTTCAAATTCCAGCCCGTTCCAGCTGAATCGGCCGAATGTGGTCTGAATTGCCGGGAGTAGCTACGAGGGTCAGAAATGCATGCTTTTTGGCGACCGTCCGTAAAATAGGGTCTACTTTGAGATAGACATGGAATGGCGCCGTTTGGGGTGACCCTCCTTGTAGCCGCTTCACGAGAAACGCATGTCTTTAGCATTCAAAAAATGAAAAACGGTTTTTTTGTTAAACAAGTTCGAACCTCGCTTAGGCAACATTGTTTGCCATCACAAGACGGAGGCATGCGCCAAATTGGGGCATATTAGCAGAAACTATTCAACATATGCGGCCATATCATTACTAGTTTGGCTTGAAAGCCATGAATCTTCATTCATGGTAGGTCCTTTTTTAGAACACTTTTTCAAGAAACGCCGGTATTGCAAGTTTAGTATTTTTGCTAGTTGGTAGGCCACATCTGATGATGTGACGCGGAGGTCTCCCATTTTTTTGATTTTTTTTTATTTTTTTAAGGTGTTTTCAAAAACCGGCCGATTTCATTGCAGCGGCCGTTTGTGGCTAGGGTTAGAGCCGTGCAAATCTGTTGTCGATTCTGTGATGAAATGCCTACCTGTGAAGGTAAAAAGCATTTTTAGTGAAAATAACGGGCAAGCTATGGAGGACCCGCAGTTCAAATTCCAGCCGGTTCCACCTGAATCGGCCGAATGTGGTCTGAATTGCCGGGAGTAGCTACGAGGGTCGGAAATGCATGCTTTTTGGCGACCATCCGTAAAATAGGGTCTACTTTGAGATAGACATGGAATGGCGCCGTTTGGGGTGACCCTCCTTGTAGCCGCTTCACGAGAAACGCATGTCTTTAGCATTCAAAAAAATGAAAAAAGGTTTTTTTGTTAAACAAGTTCGAACCTCGCTTTGGCAACATTGTTTGCCATCACAAGACGGAGGCATGCGCCAAATTGGGGCATATTAGCAGAAACTATTCAACATACGCGGCCATATCATTACTAGTTTGGCTTGAAAGCCATGAATCTTCATTCATGGTAGGTCGTTTTTTAGAACACTTTTTCAAGAAAACGCCGGTATTGCATGTTTAGTATTTTTGCTAGTTGGTAGGCCACATTTGATGATGTGACGCGGAGGTCTCCCATTTTTTGATTTTTTTTTTATTTTTTTACGGTGTTTTCAAAAACCGGCCGATTTCGTCGCGGCGGCCGTTTGTGGCTAGGGTTAGAGCCATGCAAATCTGTTGTCGATTCTGTGATGAAATGCCTACCTGTGAAGGTAAAAAGCATTTTTAGTGAAAATAACGGGCAAGCTATGGAGGACCCGCAGTTCAAATTCCAGCCGGTTCCAGCTGAATCGGCCGAATGTGGTCTGAATTGCCGGGAGTAGCTACGAGGGTCGGAAATGCATGCTTTTTGGCGACTGTCCGTAAAATAGGGTCTACTTTGAGATAGACATGGAATGGCGCCGTTTGGGGTGACCCTCCTTGTAGCCGCTTCATGAGAAACGCATGTCTTTAGCATTCAAAAAATGAAAAACGGTTTTTTTGTTAAACAAGTTCGAACCTCGCTTAGGCAACATTGTTTGCCATCACAAGACGGAGGCATGCGCCAAATTGGGGCATATTAGCAGAAACTATTCAACATATGCGGCCATATCATTACTAGTTTGGCTTGAAAGCCATGAATCTTCATTCATGGTAGGTCCTTTTTTAGAACACTTTTTCAAGAAACGCCGGTATTGCAAGTTTAGTATTTTTGCTAGTTGGTAGGCCACATTTGATGAGGTGACGCGGAGGTCTCCCATTTTTTTGATTTTTTTTATTCTTTTACGGTGTTTTCAAAAACCGGCCGATTTCGTTGCAGCGGCCGTTTGTGGCTAGGGTTAGAGCCTTGCAAATCTGTTGTCGATTCTGTGATGAAATGCCTACCTGTGAAGGTAAAAAGCATTTTTAGTGAAAATAACGGGCAAGCTATGGAGGACCCGCAGTTCAAATTCCAGCCGTTTCCAGCTGAATCGGCCGAATGTGGTCTGAATTGCCGGGAGTAGCTACGAGGGTCGGAAATGCATGCTTTTTGGTGACCGTCCGTAAAGTAGGGTCTACTTTGAGATAGACATGGAATGGCGCCGTTTGGGGTGACCCACCTTGTAGCCGCTTCACGAAAAACGCATGTCTTTATTATTCAAAAAAATGAAAAATGGTTTTTTTGTTAAACAAGTTCGAACCTCGCTTTGGCAACATTGTTTGCCATCACAAGATGGAGGCATGCGCCAAATTTGGGCATATTAGCAGAAACTATTCAACATATGCGGCCATATCATTACTAGTTTGGCTTGAAAGCCATGAATCTTCGTTCATGGTAGGTCGTTTTTTAGAATACTTTTTCAAGAAAACGCCGGTATTGAAAGTTTAGTATTTTTGCTAGTTGGTAGGCCACATTTCATGATGTGACGCGGAGGTCTCCCATTTTTTTGATATTTTTTGAATTTTTTACGGTGTTTTCAAAAACCGGCCGATTTCGTCGCGGCGGCCGTCTGTGGCTAGGGTTAGAGCCGTGCAAATCTGTTGTCGATTCTGTGATGAAATACCTACCTGTGAAGGTAAAAAGCATTTTTAGTGAAAATAACGGGCAAGCTATGGAGGACCCGCAGTTCAAATTCCAGCCCGTTCCAGCTGAATCGGCCGAATGTGGTCTGAATTGCCGGGAGTAGCTACGAGGGTCAGAAATGCATGCTTTTTGGCGACCGTCCGTAAAATAGGGTCTACTTTGAGATAGACATGGAATGGCGCCGTTTGGGGTGACCCTCCTTGTAGCCGCTTCACGAGAAACGCATGTCTTTAGCATTCAAAAAATGAAAAACGGTTTTTTTGTTAAACAAGTTCGAACCTCGCTTAGGCAACATTGTTTGCCATCACAAGACGGAGGCATGCGCCAAATTGGGGCATATTAGCAGAAACTATTCAACATATGCGGCCATATCATTACTAGTTTGGCTTGAAAGCCATGAATCCTCATTCATGGTAGGTCCTTTTTTAGAACACTTTTTCAAGAAACGCCGGTATTGCAAGTTTAGTATTTTTGCTAGTTGGTAGGCCACATCTGATGATGTGACGCGGAGGTCTCCCTTTTTTTGATTTTTTTTTATTTTTTTAAGGTGTTTTCAAAAACCGGCCGATTTCATTGCAGCGGCCGTTTGTGGCTAGGGTTAGAGCCGTGCAAATCTGTTGTCGATTCTGTGATGAAATGCCTACCTGTGAAGGTAAAAAGCATTTTTAGTGAAAATAACGGGCAAGCTATGGAGGACCCGCAGTTCAAATTCCAGCCGGTTCCACCTGAATCGGCCGAATGTGGTCTGAATTGCCGGGAGTAGCTACGAGGGTCGGAAATGCATGCTTTTTGGCGACCATCCGTAAAATAGGGTCTACTTTGAGATAGACATGGAATGGCGCCGTTTGGGGTGACCCTCCTTGTAGCCGCTTCACGAGAAACGCATGTCTTTAGCATTCAAAAAAATGAAAAAAGGTTTTTTTGTTAAACAAGTTCGAACCTCGCTTTGGCAACATTGTTTGCCATCACAAGACGGAGGCATGCGCCAAATTGGGGCATATTAGCAGAAACTATTCAACATACGCGGCCATATCATTACTAGTTTGGCTTGAAAGCCATGAATCTTCATTCATGGTAGGTCGTTTTTTAGAACACTTTTTCAAGAAAACGCCGGTATTGCATGTTTAGTATTTTTGCTAGTTGGTAGGCCACATTTGATGATGTGACGCGGAGGTCTCCCATTTTTTGATTTTTTTTTTATTTTTTTACGGTGTTTTCAAAAACCGGCCGATTTCGTCGCGGCGGCCGTTTGTGGCTAGGGTTAGAGCCATGCAAATCTGTTGTCGATTCTGTGATGAAATGCCTACCTGTGAAGGTAAAAAGCATTTTTAGTGAAAATAACGGGCAAGCTATGGAGGACCCGCAGTTCAAATTCCAGCCGGTTCCAGCTGAATCGGCCGAATGTGGTCTGAATTGCCGGGAGTAGCTACGAGGGTCGGAAATGCATGCTTTTTGGCGACTGTCCGTAAAATAGGGTCTACTTTGAGATAGACATGGAATGGCGCCGTTTGGGGTGACCCTCCTTGTAGCCGCTTCATGAGAAACGCATGTCTTTAGCATTCAAAAAATGAAAAACGGTTTTTTTGTTAAACAAGTTCGAACCTCGCTTAGGCAACATTGTTTGCCATCACAAGACGGAGGCATGCGCCAAATTGGGGCATATTAGCAGAAACTATTCAACATATGCGGCCATATCATTACTAGTTTGGCTTGAAAGCCATGAATCTTCATTCATGGTAGGTCCTTTTTTAGAACACTTTTTCAAGAAACGCCGGTATTGCAAGTTTAGTATTTTTGCTAGTTGGTAGGCCACATTTGATGAGGTGACGCGGAGGTCTCCCATTTTTTTGATTTTTTTTATTCTTTTACGGTGTTTTCAAAAACCGGCCGATTTCGTTGCAGCGGCCGTTTGTGGCTAGGGTTAGAGCCTTGCAAATCTGTTGTCGATTCTGTGATGAAATGCCTACCTGTGAAGGTAAAAAGCATTTTTAGTGAAAATAACGGGCAAGCTATGGAGGACCCGCAGTTCAAATTCCAGCCGTTTCCAGCTGAATCGGCCGAATGTGGTCTGAATTGCCGGGAGTAGCTACGAGGGTCGGAAATGCATGCTTTTTGGTGACCGTCCGTAAAGTAGGGTCTACTTTGAGATAGACATGGAATGGCGCCGTTTGGGGTGACCCACCTTGTAGCCGCTTCACGAAAAACGCATGTCTTTATTATTCAAAAAAATGAAAAATGGTTTTTTTGTTAAACAAGTTCGAACCTCGCTTTGGCAACATTGTTTGCCATCACAAGATGGAGGCATGCGCCAAATTTGGGCATATTAGCAGAAACTATTCAACATATGCGGCCATATCATTACTAGTTTGGCTTGAAAGCCATGAATCTTCGTTCATGGTAGGTCGTTTTTTAGAATACTTTTTCAAGAAAACGCCGGTATTGAAAGTTTAGTATTTTTGCTAGTTGGTAGGCCACATTTCATGATGTGACGCGGAGGTCTCCCATTTTTTTGATATTTTTTGAATTTTTTACGGTGTTTTCAAAAACCGGCCGATTTCGTCGCGGCGGCCGTCTGTGGCTAGGGTTAGAGCCGTGCAAATCTGTTGTCGATTCTGTGATGAAATACCTACCTGTGAAGGTAAAAAGCATTTTTAGTGAAAATAACGGGCAAGCTATGGAGGACCCGCAGTTCAAATTCCAGCCCGTTCCAGCTGAATCGGCCGAATGTGGTCTGAATTGCCGGGAGTAGCTACGAGGGTCAGAAATGCATGCTTTTTCGCGACCGTCCGTAAAATAGGGTCTACTTTGAGATAGACATGCAATGGCGCCGTTTGGGGTGACCCTCCTTGTAGCCGCTTCACGAGAAACGCATGTCTTTAGCATTCAAAAAATGAAAAACGGTTTTTTTGCTAAACAAGTTCGAACCTCGCTTAGGCAACATTGTTTGCCATCACAAGACGGAGGCATGCGCCAAATTGGGGCATATTAGCAGAAACTATTCAACATATGCGGCCATATCATTACTAGTTTGGCTTGAAAGCCATGAATCTTCATTCATGGTAGGTCCTTTTTTAGAACACTTTTTCAAGAAACGCCGGTATTGCAAGTTTAGTATTTTTGCTAGTTGGTAGGCCACATTTGATGATGTGACGCGGAGGTCTCCCATTTTTTTGATTTTTTTTATTTTTTTACGGTGTTTTCAAAAACCGGCCGATTTCATTGCAGCGGCCGTTTGTGGCTAGGGTTAGAGCCGTGCAAATCTGTTGTCGATTTTGTGATGAAATGCCTACCTGTGAAGGTAAAAAGCATTTTTAGTGAAAATAACGGGCAAGCTATGGAGGACCCGCAGTTCAAATTCCAGCCGTTTCCAGCTGAATCGGCCGAATGTGGTCTGAATTGCCGGGAGTAGCTACGAGGGTCGGAAATGCATGCTTTTTGGTGACCGTCCGTAAAATAGGGTCTACTTTGAGATAGACATGGAATGGCGCCGTTTGGGGTGACCCACCTTGTAGCCGCTTCACGAAAAACGCATGTCTTTAGCATTCAAAAAAATGAAAAATGGTTTTTTTGTTAAACAAGTTCGAACCTCGCTTTGGCAACATTGTTTGCCATCACAAGATGGAGGCATGCGCCAAATTTGGGCATATTAGCAGAAACTATTCAACATATGCGGCCATATCATTACTAGTTTGGCTTGAAAGCCATGAATCTTCGTTCATGGTAGGTCGTTTTTTAGAATACTTTTTCAAGAAAACGCCGGTATTGAAAGTTTAGTATTTTTGCTAGTTGGTAGGCCACATTTCATGATGTGACGCGGAGGTCTCCCATATTTTTGGTTTTTTTTGATTTTTTTACGGTGTTTTCAAAAACCGGCCGATTTCGTCGCGGCGGCCGTCTGTGGCTAGGGTTAGAGCCGTGCAAATCTGTTGTCGATTCTGTGATGAAATACCTACCTGTGAAGGTAAAAAGCATTTTTAGTGAAAATAACGGGCAAGCTATGGACGACCCGCAGTTCAAATTCCAGCCGGTTCCAGCTGAATCGGCCGAATGTGGTCTGAATTGCCGGGAGTAGCTACGAGGGTCGGAAATGCATGCTTTTTTGCGACCGTCCGTAAAATAGGGTCTACTTTGAGATAGACATGGAATGGCGCCGTTTGGGGTGACCCTCCTTGTAGCCGCTTCACGAGAAACGCATGTCTTTAGCATTCAAAAAATGAAAAACGGTTTTTTTGTTAAACAAGTTCGAACCTCACTTTGGCCACATTGTTTGCCATCACAAGACGGAGGCATGCGCCAAATTGGGGCATATTAGCAGAAACTATTCAACATATGCGGCCATATCATTACTAGTTTGGCTTGAAAGCCATGAATCTTCAATCATGGTAGGTCGTTTTTTAGAACACTTTTTCAAGAAAACGCCGGTATTGCAAGTTTAGTATTTTTGCTAGTTTGTAGGCCACATTTGATGATGTGACGCGGAGGTCTCCCATTTTTTTGGTTTTTTTTTATTTTTTTATGGTGTTTTCAAAAACCGGTCGATTTCGTTGCGGCGGCCGTTTGTGGCTAGGGTTAGAGCCGTGCAAATCTGTTGTCTATTCTGTGATGAAATGCCTACCTGTGAAGGTAAAAAGCATTTTTAGTGAAAATAACGGGCAAGCTATGGACGACCCGCAGTTCAAATTCCAGCCGGTTCCACCTGAATCGGCCGAAGGTGGTCTGAATTGCCGGGAGTAGCTACGAGGGTCGGAAATGCATGCTTTTTGGCGACCGTCCGTAAAATAGGGTCTACTTTGAGATAGACATGGAATGGCGCCGTTTGGGGTGACCCTCCTTGTAGCCGCTTCACGAAAAACGCATGTCTTTAGCATTCAAAAAATGAAAAACGGTTTTTTTTGTTAAACAAGTTCGAACCTCGCTTTGGCAACATTGTTTGCCATCACAAGACGGAGGCATGCGCGAAATTTGGGCATATTAGCAGAAACTATTCAACATACGCGGCCATATCATTACTAGTTTGGCTTGAAAGCCATGAATCTTCGTTCATGGTAGGTCGTTTTTTACAACACTTTTTCAAGAAAACGCCGGTATTGCAAGTTTAGTATTTTTGCTAGTTGGTAGGCCGCATTTGATGATGTGACGCGGTGGTCTCCCATTTTTTTGATTCTTTTGATTTTTTTACGGTGTTTTCAAAAACCGGCCGATTTCGTTGCGGCCGCCGTTTCTGGCTAGGGTTAGAGTCGTGCAAATCTGTTGTCGATTCTGTGATGAAATGCCTACCTGTGAAGGTAAAAAGCATTTTTAGTGAAAATAACGGGCAAGCTATGGAGGACCCGCAGTTCAAATTCCAGCCGTTTCCAGCTGAATCGGCCGAATGTGGTCTGAATTGCCGGGAGTAGCTACGAGGGTCGGAAATGCATGCTTTTTGGTGACCGTCCGTAAAATAGGGTCTACTTTGAGATAGACATGGAATGGCGCCATTTGGGGTGACCCACCTTGTAGCCGCTTCACGAAAAACGCATGTCTTTAGCATTCAAAAAAATGAAAAACGGTTTTTTTGTTAAACAAGTTCGAACCTCGCTTTGGCAACATTGTTTGCCATCACAAGATGGAGGCATGCGCCAAATTTGGGCATATTAGCAGAAATTATTCAACATATGCGGCCATATCATTACTAGTTTGGCTTGAAAGCCATGAATCTTCGTTCATGGTAGGTCGTTTTTAGAATACTTTTTCAAGAAAACACCGGTATTGAAAGTTTAGTATTTTTGCTAGTTGGTAGGCCACATTTCATGATGTGACGCGGAGGTCTCCCATTTTTTGATTTTTTTTGAATTTTTTACGGTGTTTTCAAAAACCGGCCGATTTCGTCGCGGCGGCCGTCTGTGGCTAGGGTTAGAGCCGTGCAAATCTGTTGTCGATTCTGTGATGAAATACCTACCTATGAAGGTAAAAAGCATTTTTAGTGAAAATAGCGGGCAAGCTATGGAGGACCCGCAGTTCAAATTCCAGACGGTTCCAGCTGAATCGGCCGAATGTGGTCTGAATTGCCGGGAGTAGCTACGAGGGTCGGAAATGCATGTTTTTTGGCGACCGTCCGTAAAATAGGGTCTACTTTGAGATAGACATGGAATGGCGCCGTTTGGGGTGACCCTCCTTGTAGCCGCTTCACGAGAAACGCATGTCTTTAGCATTCAAAAAATGAAAAACGGTTTTTTTGTTAAACAAGTCCGAACCTCGCTTTGGCAACATTGTTTGCCATCACAAGACGGAGGCATGCGCCAAATTGGGGCATATTAGCAGAAACTATTCAACATATGCGGCCATATCATTACTAGTTTGGCTTGAAAGCCATGAATCTTCATTCATGGTAGGTCGTTTTTTAGAACACTTTTTCAAGAAAACGCCGGTATTGCAAGTTTAGTATTTTTGCTAGTTTGTAGGCCACATTTGATGATGTGACGCGGAGGTCTCCCATTTTTTTGGTTTTTTTTTATTTTTTTACGGTGTTTTCAAAAACCGGTCGATTTCGTTGCGGCGGCCGTTTGTGGCTAGGGTTAGAGCCGTGCAAATCTGTTGTCTATTCTGTGATGAAATGCCTACCTGTGAAGGTAAAAAGCATTTTTAGTGAAAATAACGGGCAAGCTATGGACGACCCGCAGTTCAAATTCCAGCCGGTTCCACCTGAATCGGCCGAAGGTGGTCTGAATTGCCGGGAGTAGCTACGAGGGTCGGAAATGCATGCTTTTTGGCGACCATCCGTAAAGTAGGGTCTACTTTGAGATAGACATGGAATGGCGCCGTTTGGGGTGACCCTCCTTGTAGCCGCTTCACGAAAAACGCATGTCTTTAGCATTCAAAAAATGAAAAACGGTTTTTTTGTTAAACAAGTTCGAACCTCGCTTTGGCAACATTGTTTGCCATCACAAGACGGAGGCAGGCGCGAAATTTGGGCATATTAGCAGAAACTATTCAACATACGCGGCCATATCATTACTAGTTTGGCTTGAAAGCCATGAATCTTCGTTCATGGTAGGTCGTTTTTTACAACACTTTTTCAAGAAAACGCCGGTATTGCAAGTTTAGTATTTTTGCTAGTTGGTAGGCCACATTTGATGATGTGACGCGGTGGTCTCCCATTTTTTTGATTTTTTTTGAATTTTTTACGGTGTTTTCAAAAACCGGCCGATTTCGTCGCGGCGGCCGTCTGTGGCTAGGGTTAGAGCCGTGCAAATCTGTTGTCGATTCTGTGATGAAATACCTACCTATGAAGGTAAAAAGCATTTTTAGTGAAAATAGCGGGCAAGCTATGGAGGACCCGCAGTTCAAATTCCAGACGGTTCCAGCTGAATCGGCCGAATGTGGTCTGAATTGCCGGGAGTAGCTACGAGGGTCGGAAATGCATGTTTTTTGGCGACCGTCCGTAAAATAGGGTCTCCTTTGAGATAGACATGGAATGGCGCCGTTTGGGGTGACCCTCCTTGTAGCCGCTTCACGAGAAACGCATGTCTTTAGCATTCAAAAAATGAAAAACGGTTTTTTTTGTTAAACAAGTCCGAACCTCGCTTTGGCAACATTGTTTGCCATCACAAGACGGAGGCATGCGCCAAATTGGGGCATATTAGCAGAAACTATTCAACATATGCGGCCATATCATTACTAGTTTGGCTTGAAAGCCATGAATCTTCATTCATGGTAGGTCGTTTTTTAGAACACTTTTTCAAGAAAACGCCGGTATTGCAAGTTTAGTATTTTTGCTAGTTTGTAGGCCACATTTGATGATGTGACGCGGAGGTCTCCCATTTTTTTGGTTTTTTTTTTATTTTTTTACGGTGTTTTCAAAAACCGGTCGATTTCGTTGCGGCGGCCGTTTGTGGCTAGGGTTAGAGCCGTGCAAATCTGTTGTCTATTCTGTGATGAAATGCCTACCTGTGAAGGTAAAAAGCATTTTTAGTGAAAATAACGGGCAAGCTATGGACGACCCGCAGTTCAAATTCCAGCCGGTTCCACCTGAATCGGCCGAAGGTGGTCTGAATTGCCGGGAGTAGCTACGAGGGTCGGAAATGCATGCTTTTTGGCGACCGTCCGTAAAGTAGGGTCTACTTTGAGATAGACATGGAATGGCGCCGTTTGGGGTGACCCTCCTTGTAGCCGCTTCACGAAAAACGCATGTCTTTAGCATTCAAAAAATGAAAAACGGTTTTTTTGTTAAACAAGTTCGAACCTCGCTTTGGCAACATTGTTTGCCATCACAAGACGGAGGCAGGCGCGAAATTTGGGCATATTAGCAGAAACTATTCAACATACGCGGCCATATCATTACTAGTTTGGCTTGAAAGCCATGAATCTTCGTTCATGGTAGGTCGTTTTTTACAACACTTTTTCAAGAAAACGCCGGTATTGCAAGTTTAGTATTTTTGCTAGTTGGTAGGCCACATTTGATGATGTGACGCGGTGGTCTCCCATTTTTTTGATTTTTTTTGATTTTTTTACGGTGTTTTCAAAAACCGGCCGATTTCGTTGCGGCGGCCGTTTGTGGCTAGGGTTAGAGTCGTGCAAATCTGTTGTCGATTCTGTGATGAAATGCCTACCTGTGAAGGTAAAAAGCATTTTTAGTGAAAATAACGGGCAAGCTATGGAGGACCCGTAGTTCAAATTCCAGCCGGTTCCAGCTGAATCGGCCGAAGGTGGTCTGAATTGCCGGGAGTAGCTACGAGGGTCGGAAATGCATGCTTTTTGGTGACCGTCCGTAAAATAGGGTCTGCTTTGAGATAGACATGGAATAGCGCCATTTGGGGTGACCCTCCTTGTAGCCGCTTCACGAAAAACGCATGTCTTTAGCATTCAAAAAATGAAAAACGGTTTTTTTGTTAAACAAGTTCGAACCTCGCTTTGGCAACATTGTTTGCCATCACAAGACGGAGGCATGCGCCAAATTTGGGCATATTAGCAGAAACTATTCAACATATGCGGCCATATCATTACTAGTTTGGCTTGAAAGCCATGAATCTTCGTTCATGGTAGGTCGTTTTTTAGAACACTTTTTCAAGAAAATGCCGATATTGCAAGTTTAGTATTTTTGCTAGTTGGTAGGCCACATTTGATGATGTGACGCGGAGGTCTCCCATATTTTTGATTTTTTGAATTTTTTACAATGTTTTCAAAAACCGGCCGATTTCATCGCGGCGGCTGTCTGTGGCTAGGGTTAGGGTCGTGCAAATATGTTGTTGATTCTATGATGAAATGCCTACCTGTGAAGGTAAAAAGCATTTTTAGTGAAAATAATGGGCAAGCTATGGAGGACCCGCAGTTCAAATTCCAGCCGGATCTAGCTGAATCGGCCGAAGGTGGTCTGAATTGCCGGGAGTAGCTACGAGCGTCGGAAATGCATGCTTTTTGGCGACCGTCCGTAAAATAGGGTCTACTTTGAGATAGACATGGAATGGCGCCGTTTGGGGTGACCGTCCTTGAAGCTGCTTCACGAAAAACTCATGTCTTTAGCATTCAAAAAATGAAAAACGGTTTTTTTGTTAAACAAGTTCGAACCTCGCTTTGGCAACATTGTTTGCCATCACAAGAAGGAGGCATGCGCCAAATTGGGGCATATTAGTAGAAACTATTCAACATATGCGGCCATATCATTACTAGTTTGGCTTGAAAGCCATTAATCTTCGTTCATGGTAGGTCGTTTTTTAGAACACTTTTTCAAGAAAACGCCGGTATTGCAAGTTTAGTATTTTTGCTAGTTGGTAGGCCACATTTGATGATGTGACGCGGAGGTCTCCCTTTTTTGTTTTTTTTGAATTTTTTACTATGTTTTCAAAAACAGGCCGATTTCGTCGTGGCGGCCGTCTGTGGCTAGGGTTAGAGTCATGTTAAGAAACTTCAATTCCCATCAATTACCAAACTGAATATTCATTGTTAAGAAATAGACATGTTTAGATGACACTGTCATACAGCATCCGTGAGCATGCACAAAATTAAACCTGACATACTTAACATTGACATGTTCAGATTACACTAACAAGCTTAAACCTAACATGCTTAACATTGCCACTTCATTTTCTTAACATCTTCACTCCTTCTTCTCCTTCATCAACATGATGCGCTCAGAGTGGCAAATCCCGACGCGGATGTACTCCTCTACCACAGTTGGCATGGTCCTGTCGCCAAGCTATGGGATTGCAGGCGCCACCACCATCGTGAGGTCGTCGTCCGCCACCACCATCGCGAGGTCATCGTCCGCCACCACCATAGCAAGGTCGTCATCCGCCACCACCATAGCATGGTCATCGTCAGCCAGAATAGGCTGCTCCTCGTCATCCCCGCTCTGCTCCTTGTCATCCCCGCTGCTGCTCCCATTACCTGGCCAAATGCAACAAAGTGTGAACATGGTGTTGTCGTCGTGCAGGTAGAGGAAGCCAAAATGACAGGAAGAAGAGAGGCAGAGAGCTTACTGGCATCGTCGTCATGCTGGTAGTACATGCGGCACATGGTGTTGTCGAACATCTTCATAGTGAACATGGCGTCGCCGTCGCAGCGGAAGACAAGGAAGTACCCGAGCTATAGCTCATGGGCGTGGGCGAAATGCTCCCGGCCGGGCCCTAGGTACATGTGGCCTTCACCATCGAACACCACCGACATGTCCCACAGGCTGCGAAGCCTGCTGCCGGCCTCCCGCAGCTTCACTTTGTGGGGCTCACGGCCGGCGAGCATCTTCGCAAACATGTCTGGCAACCTCTGCAACGAGGGTCAAGCAGTGGTTAATTGTGGCAATCAAGCACTAGACAGCAGAGTGATCATAAAGAAATGAGTGATGATAAATATAGCTGCCTACTGCAAGATTTCTCAATTACGATCTCGAAGAACTCGAAACCTTCCAAGCCAGCCATCTCACTTCTCTGAAAAGCAGCATTGTAAATTAAACAATAGGACTGGACAGAAATAGGAAACAAGCACTTCAAAATAGTAGAATAATTACTACATGTGTTTGCTAGGGCCTCAATTTGGAATACTACTATAAATGGCAATGGCCTCAATTTGCTCCTACTCTATCTTGGCAAAGGGGAAATCATCATCAGCAACAAGAATAACAACATCATGTGCACCCATCAGGTAACCACAACAAAAATAACAACAGCAACATCATCAGGTGACCACCAACAACAACAGCACTAAAATCTACTATAAATGGACCAGAACACAGCTAGAACCATATCTACTATAAATGGACATTGTTCCATATCCATAAATGAACATATCTGAACATTGGCATAAATGACAGAAAATATCCCTATCTAAACCCATCCATATCTGAACATTGGCATAAACATATCTGAACATATCTATAAATCTACTATAAATGGCAGAAAAGGTATTAAGGCACAAATTTCTTTATAGAGGGAGTACAACCTACTGCATCAAACCTAACCATAAATATCAACATTTCTTTATGGCAAGTCAAAACCACACTCATTTCTACTTTTCAGCACTACATGTATATTTATATCACAATCCAAAGTTAAGATCAGAAACACCAATTAGCTACTCCATCTCATACAAAGTTGTATTAAAATAGTAACAGAATGATTCAGTTGAGTTGCTGAATCATGCATTCAGAACACCTCATGAAGGCTATTGGCTTAAAACTGAACAGCTTTATAATCTCTGAAAGCAAATTAAGCCAATAGCCAAATCAAATCGAAGAACCCTAATCTGCAGAGGGGGGAACGAAATGGACCTGGGGGGACGGCAACTGCAGAGGGTGTCGAGGACGCAAAGGGTGCAGGCCTCCTCTTGATCTCGTGGATCTGCTTCGGTGGATCAATAGGAAGAGGAACCCTAATCAGCATGCGCCACAAAACCCTAATCTAATCAATAGGAAGAGGAACAGGAAGGAGTCGGCGGATTCATACCATAGGAGGCCGTCGCCGTCGCCGTCGATGGAGGAGTGGGTCGCCAGGGAGGTCGTCGCCGTCGATGGAGGAGAAGGGGATTCCGGCGGCGGAGAGGAGGAGTGGGTCGAGTGGATAATGGAGAGGAGGAGTGGGTCAAGTGGAGAGGAGGAGTGCGTCCACTTGTCAGCGAGTTCTGTATTTGATATATTGAAAAGGGTGGGCATAGAGTACAAAACCAACAACCTCTTCCTAGCCCAGTGGAAGAAACCAAGTGAACTAAGCGCACGATCGTGGGTTCGAGCCCCCACGCGCGCATATTTTTTGGCCACACACATATTGTTGGTAGCTTGGGTACAATAGCAAAATGGCCCACTTGTCAGCGAGTAGGTTGAGTGGCCCACTTTTCAGTGAGGTCTGTGCTTGATACTTGACTAGTTTGATATATTCAAAAGGGTTGGCATAGAGTGCAATACTAATAGTCTCGTCCTAGCCCAGTGGTAGAAACATAATGAAACAAGCGCATGGTTGTGGGTTCGAGTCCCCGCTGGCGCATATTTTTTGCTCACAATGAAATGGGTTCAGTTGAAGCAAAATTCAGTTAAAATAGCATCTTCAGTTCAAAAAAACTACTAAATGATCACAAAAACTTCTAGACAACATTCTGTATGATCTGACCAAAACTTGAACTAAGTGTTTTTTCATTTCTGCACCAGCATCATAACAATCACATAACTACATAACAAAAGCAAACTTGTTCATCATTACAAAAGCAAACTTGTTCAACATAACAAAAGCAAACTTGTTCAACCACATAACTACAATCTTGTTCAATATCCCTAGTAGTAGGGGTCATCCCAATGATCCTCCGCCTCTTGCCATTGCTTCAAACCTTCTTTGATGGTTTCGATTTTCTTCCATGCCTCGTAGGTGACGTACGCATCTTTCGCTGCGTACTCGATGAGGTTGTTTGGCAGTGGGTTGTGCCCCCATAGTTTGTGGTCCAATTTCTTGTTGATCTTCTGCTTCATTTCCTTGTAGGATGGGTGGATGAGGCTGGCTGCAAACTCAGCCAAAGACTGCCACTTCTTTCCATTGTTTGGAACTCTCCATTTGCGCTGCATGTTGACGAACTTGTCGGGGTTGATCTCCAAACCAGACAACTTAAGCTTCTCCTTGTCACCTCCAATGGAGAAGCCAACAAAGGTGTACAGCTTCTTCTCCTGTAGGAGCGGGCGGAGTTCCTTGGGCCTGCATCAAATTAATCTGGTGCATCAAATTCATCTACTTCAAAAACTTCAGAAACTACTAATTAGACAGAAACTTCAGAACTAGTATTGCATCTACTTCAGAACTTCAGAACTAGTATTGCATCTACTTCAGAACTTCAGAACTATTGCATCTACTTCAGAAACTTCAGAAACTACTAATTAGACAGAAACTTCAGAACTTCAGAACTAGTATTGCCTCTAATTCAGAACTTTAGAACTATTGCATCTACTTCAGAAACTTCAGAAACTACTAATTAGATAGAAACTTCAGAACTTCAGAAACTTCAGAACTTCAGAACTAGTATTGCATCTACTTCAAAACATCAGAACTATTGCATCTACTTCAGAAACTACTAATTAGATAGAAACTTCAGAACTTCAGAAACTTAAGAACTGGATGTTTTTACCATTTGGTTGCCGCGGTGATGTGTTATACCAGGACGAGATCCTCCACGCATAACTGCGGAACTGCAGCCATTTGCGAAGGTTCGTCTTCCCTGGTATACTCGACATCAACGCCGATCGACCGAGAAATCATGCCGCCGAGCCTCCTCCTGATATCAACCTTGAGCGGCACGGTGTAGTCCTGCTTCTGCCCGGGGACCGGAACATCGTCGTCGACCACCAGCGGCTCCTTGCCAGACGCCTCACCACGGTGATGCTTGGCAGACGGAGGGGACTTGCTCCACGATGCCTCCGCCATTCTCTTGGCAGACGGAGGGGAGTTGCTCCACGATTCCTCCGCCATTGCCCTCCTGGCCAGCGATGGTGGAGGCAGAGGGGAGTTGCTTGATGGTGGAGGCAGAGGGTGGTAGAGGGAGGAAGATGGAGCGGCAATGGAATGAGGAGGGAGGCAGAGGGAGGAAGATGGAGCGGCAATGGAATATGAGGGGAGTTACCTGGACTGGAAGAAAACCCCCTCTGCGTCGTGGGGAGTTGCTAGTGGAGGGGAGATGTGGGGAGTTGCCAGTGGAGGGGAGACGTGGGGAGTTGCCTCGAAAACTCAAACGTCCTGCCCTTTGGCCCTCGAAAACTCTGGAGGGGAGACGTCCTGCCCTTTGGCCCTTTGGCCCTTTTGTTTCTCCTGTTTCTGAAACAAAACAAAAAAATAGCAGCCATATTTTGCTCTAAAATTAATGATCACTGCAACCATATTAAGAGATCAATCTTCAAGCATTAAAACAGCACCAAAACAGTCACTGCAGCCATCCAAAATGGCACCAAAATAGCACCAAAACAACATCAGCCAAAACAGCAAAAAATGCCACCAAAATGGCACCAAAGTATCAGCCAAAATGGCACCAGAGTTTTAATGCATTGTATCTTCACCATCAGCCAAAATGGCACCAAAATGGCACCAGATTTTGCATTGTATCTTCACCATCTGCCTCTTCATCACCAAAGTCTCATGCATTTTGCTATGTGGAGAGAATTGTAGTAGAAAAACTACATCAGGATCACATCACCAAAAACTACAGAGAAGGTTGATCACCAATCAAAACAAAGAACATGCAGTAATAGTATAACCTTCATGTCCATTCGCTACTCATCGTCGTGGATACGAAAACAAGGAACTCTATGCCCACTCCTGTTTTCCTCATCATCACTACAATATTGCAGCATAGTATGATCAGTCCGGTCTTCCTCATCCTCGCTCTCATGTCCATCCGCTACCACATTTCTTATTTTCTTGATGCCTTCAACTATTGCAGCACCAACGATCACATGTTCCCGGTCCCTTCGCACTCTGCTTTGCACCGGAACTTCCATAGAGTCATCATCAGCTTGCAACGGAACTTCCATAGAGTCATCATCAGCTTGCAACGGAACTTCCATAGAGTCATCATCTTGGTATGTTAGTCCACCATCACCGGGGCCCTTTTCCACTTCAGTTTCAGTCACACTCCACAAGTGTCTGTGCTGAATGTTTTGCACAACTCGCCATTTTCCGTGCAAAAGAGTGTGTGGCAGATAAAACACCATTGTTGCTTGTGTTGTTAGAATAAAGGGATCACTCTTATACCATCACCTTGCAGTGTTGATGCTTTTGAAGTGGCCATCATATTTGACAAAAGAGTCTCTCTTCTTCTTGCTACCAAGCTCAAACCAGTCACAGCGAAATAAGACTACCGAGCGATGGATGCCTCCACTAGAGTTGTACTGCAACTCTACGATGCTTCTCAACTGACCATAGAAGTCAATGATCTCACCATCATGTGACCCCTCAGTGACGATTCCACTATTCTGTGTCTTCCTATTTTCCTCACGGTCAACGGTGTGGTACCGGACACCGTCAGCAATGCATGCTGAATACACTCTCACTCGCTTATCCGGTAAACATGCCAAAGCAAATAGATCATCACTGACCTTCTTCTCCTCATGCAACTTTCCAATCTTCACAAATAAACCATTTAGCAAACAATGGTATTTAACAATTGGTGAATAACACAAAAAACATAAAACATGTGGCTAAAATATCACATGATTCTTAAACCACTTAGCAAACCCCATGGCAACTCTTTTATCAACATGGATATTGCTTTCTTCCTGATTTAACTCTTCCTTGCATTTCCTGCAATGCCAACAAAACATGTGAATTAAAACATTAGGCTGGTGCCAACCCAAGCAAAATATATATATATATATATATATATAATGAGTGCACAAGATATAACATACTCGATATATGGTAGAACCTCGGCGCAATTGCTGAGCACAAACCAAACCATCTTGTCATACTCATCACCAGCCTCCAAGTTTTGTGAGGCTCCAAGAAAGTTCACACCATGGTTGAAAACAGAGACATCACCACTTTGCGAATCAGACCGCTCTCTATTTCTGCTCGGTCGGTTCCATCTTGTTTCCACATCACCAAAGTATCTAGAGAAAAAATTCAAGCACTCGCCAACGACATATGCTTCAGTAACAGAACCTTCAGGTCTTGCCGTGTTTCGCACATAACGCTTACAAGTAAGAAGCCTTCTTTCGATTGGGTACATCCAACCGTATTGCATAGGGCCTCTAAGCATTGCCTCTTTTGGTAAGTGCACCGCCAAATGGACCATCACGGTGAATAAAGTTGGAGGGAAAATATTCTCGAGCTTGCAAAGAATAATTGGGATTTCTTTTTCAAGTCTTTCCAGGACAGTTAACTTGAGTGTTTTGTAGCACAGTTCTCTAAAGAAATTTCCCAGCTCAGTAACCGCTTCATATATATCCTTGTCCATGATTCCTCGGAGGCCCGCCGATAAAATCCTTTGGAGGAGGATGTGACAATCATGGGTTTTCAGTACCGAAAGCTTGAATCCATCAGAAGTAACACACTTTGCTAGGTTAGCAGCATAACTATCTGGAAATTTCACCGCTCTTAGGAATTCATAGAATGCAAGCTTTTGTTCAGTACTCATTGTATACCATGCTCGTGGCATTTCAAATGAATCTTCATCTTCATTGTGTTGTAGATGCAAATCTTCTCTTATGCCCATGTCCTCCAAATCAAGCCTAGAACTAACCGTGTCCTTTGTCTTCCCTTCAATGTTCAGAAACGTCCCTAGCAGATTCTCGCATATGTTTTTCTCAATGTGCATTACATCGAGATTATGCTTTAATTTCAGATCAGCCCAGTATGGCAAGTCCCACAAACAAGACCTCCGGTCCCAACATTGACCTTCCTCACGCTTTCTTTTCTTCGCCAGCTTTCCTGGTCTCACATCTTTCACCTTTTCAAGTTGCTGCTCCAGCTCTTCTTTAGTGAATTCAGCTGGCTTGTCACGGGTTCCATTCTCACCATTAAAATCTTTGCTTCTTCGCCAGCGATGGTTTCGGGGAAGAAAGCGGCGGTGCCCAATATAGCAGATCTTGTTCCTTATTCTCTTTGAGCAAGGGTCTTTGTCACAATGGAAACAAGCCTGATAACCCGCTGTGATCCTCCCAGACAGAGTGTGCAGAGCCGGGAAATCATGGATGGACCATATGATTGCAGCACGTAGATTGAACTTTTCTTCCGGACTCAAGGCATCGTATGTAGGTACACCAGTCCAAAGCTGGAGCAGTTCTTCTACGAGGGGCTCCATAAAGACATCAAAATCCTTTCCTGGAGACTCTGGACCCGGGATAAGCAATGACATCAAGAACTTGGACTGATCCATGCATGCCCATGGTGGCAGGTTGTACGGCACCACAAAAACTGGCCACATGCTATAAGACGTGCTCATGTTCCCAAACGGATTAAACCCATCTGTGGCAATGCCAAGTTTTATGTTCCGTCGATCTGCATCAAAATCTAATGTATACTGTCAAACTCTTTCCAGGCCTCTCCATCCGCTGGATGGCTCAGCTCATTGTCCACAGGTTGCCGCTTCAGCTTGTGCCACTGTACCTCACGCGATGATTCCTTTGAGATGAACATCCGCTGCAGCCTTGGTATCAAGGGAAAGTGCCTCAGTACCTTCTCCGGTATTGACTTCTTCCCATCAGCATCTTTCCACCTAGATGCATTGCATTTTGGACAGTTGTCATGCTTTGCTAAATCCTTCTGAAACAAGACACAATTATTTGGGCACACATGTATTGACACATAACCTAACCCCAGCCTGCAGATTATGCTCAATGCTACATAATATGATCTGGGAACACAACTATTAGGAAATTGCAAGCTCAAAAGACAGAGTATTGCGTTCAATGCGGCATTGCTAATCCGGTAGAAAGACTTGATGTGGAGTAACTTCACGGTAAAGGTAAATCTTGAAAATTTACCCCCTTCATGAGCTGCGCGCTTCGCCTCCTCTAACACCTCAGCAAACAACGACTTCTGTCCATCAGCACGATCTTCAGCATCATACAAATCCTTCAATAGGTCAGGAATCCTATCATCTTCATTCCCATCCTCTTCCTCCAAAACAGCATTATCTCGCAAAACCTTTTCCATGAAATCAATGCCAGCATCACCACCACCCATCATATGAGGGGCCTCTGTATTAGCTTCAAAATGTTGAGGTTGTCTATCTAAAGGTTCTCTATGATATATCCATCTATCATATGTGCTGGACATCCCATTAAGAAGCAGATGATCTTCGACTCTTCCTTGAGCCATTCTTGGACGGTTGAGGCATTCACAACATGGGGAAAGAATGTGAGCATCGTTGGCAAAAAATTTCGGAACAAATGCCATGAAATCATCAACTCCTTTCATATGTTCTTTTGAAAACTTTCTAACTCCTTTTCTAATCCAGCTTCTGTCCATCTGCCAAAGACAACAAATTCTTGCAACTTAGCAAATCAATCTAAGTGCATCAACATTAATTAATGAAAATGGATGGAAGTAATGGCACCCAACTTTATATGCTAACTCCCTAACCACAACATTCAGCTATTTCCAATTTCTCACTACTTTAGTCCAACTTGGTGGACAAAATAAATCAGCATTCATTATTTACTCATGGCATGAATCAGTCAAATGGATCAGGATCCTATTTACTCAGCATTCATTATTTACTCATGGACAAAATAAATCAGGAATTTAGAACAGAGAACAACAGCAATTTCAGGATCCTATTTCAGGGAAAGAACAACATCAATTTCATCAACGCAATTTTCTCTTGGACAAAATAGAACAGAGAACTATGTTCTATTGATAGCTGACAACATAATTCAACACTATGAATTGACTAAATTCCAAAAGAATTCTTAACAATTTCATCAACAGCAATTCTCCTAACAATTTCATCAACAGAAATTCTCTTCACAATTTCTAGCCATTTCCAAGAGATTTTTCCAAGCTTACAACAAACCTACATCAAATCAGTGTGTGTGTGTGGAGATTCTCCTAACAGATCTACATAAAATCAATGACATCAACAGAGAGGAGAGGGAGAGAGGATAGGGGGGAGGAGAGGAGTGCATACGTGGGCGAGGTCTGCTTGCGGCGGCGGTGAGTCCCCCATGCTCGGCGGCGGCGAGTCCCCCATGTTCCTACGCCCGCCCCCACCCCCGCAGGTCGGTCACGCCCCTGCTAGTCGCTTTGGCAGCCAGCTCCACCTCCACCCCCGCCGGTTGCTTCCGCTGCCGGCCCCGCCCCCGCCCCCACCGATTTCCTGTCGTGGACAAGGCGAGCGGCGAGGCCATGGGCAAGGTCACCTGCGGCGAGGCCGTGGGCGAGGTCAACTGCGGCGAGGCCATTCCTGCCCCCACCACCAGTCGCCCCCGCCCCTGCTGGTTGCTTCGGCCAACGGCCCCTACCTCGTCTGCCGACCACGCCCCTGCCCGCAGCCCGCCGCCGCCCCCGTCGGAAGACCTAGAAATTTTTGGCTAAGTGTTGGCTCTGTCCGATCCTGGGAATAGGTCCCACTTGTCAAAGACTTAGATTTGGGAAGAGACAACCGCTGTTTTATATAATATATAGAGCCATTCCGCTAGATGGACAACAATCCGTTTCTAGCCCAGTGGCAGCGAACAAGTTAAATAGCGCGAGGTCGTGGGTTCGAGTCCCGCCTCGCGCATCCTTTTTTGGCCGAATTAAGCTCTTGGGTACGCCTGTCAAATGGGTCCCGCCTGTCAGTGTGTGCCCCGCTTGTCTGTTGAATATTAACATTTAAGCAAAAAATGACACCTAGACAGACACATAAGCGAGGTTGCTGAGGTGGCTACCTAATCATCCTAATGCATTCAAAATAAAGGGGTAGTGACCATTCTATATTGGTCGTTATCAGCTAGACGTGAGGCAGTGGACGGTGCTGCCAGCTTTACGACCATTTCCTCTAATGAAATTGCGACCTTTTTGATCAAAATGCTCGTTATGGTTTAGGGTTTGCAGCCCCCAGACAACTTTTGACCAATTTGTCTAAAATGGTCATAAATTTATGACCAATTCTTCTAGGGTCACTGACAAAAGGTCACTAGTTGATATATTTCTTGTAGTGTTTGAGAGCACAATGTTAAGAGAACATTTGTGTTGAATCGACCCGGATTGATGTTATGCTATGAGATTCGTTCGTCACAAGTTAATGGTACATAACACAGAGATGGTTAACATTTGCATAATTCCTTAGACCATGAGAGTATCGAGTTTCTTCGTACTTGCTTCATGAACTTCGGGGTTTGTTAAACGTCATCCGTAAATGGGTGGCTATTATGGCGGCTTACGGGTTCATGGAAAAGTGTGTCAAGTAACTTGATAGCTCAAGATTGGGATTTGCTCCTCCGACGATGGAGAGATATTCTCGGGCCCTCTCGGTGTTACGGTATCCATCATCATCTGGCCAGACACAGTGTGATTTGATCACAGGGATGCCGCAACACGAAAACGAGAACAAAACTGGTAACGAGGTAACTAGCATAGTGGACAAGTCCTTGATCCACGGGGATGCAAGTAAATCTCACTTCGGGTATTTGTAACATATCACGAAGCAACAGGAATAGCACACGGCAACTAGAGGTTCACTCGAATATTCATTCGTGTGGCTATAGGGGTCAATATGGGTGTCCACGGCTCCGATGTTGATCATTGATCGGAAGGGGTTCCGGGTCATGTCTATACTTCACCGAACCTATAGGGTCACACGCTTAAGGGTCATCTATCTTCTGAATACTAGACAGGGAGTCTGAGAGAAAATCATCGAAAAAAATTCGGACACCGAAAAGTTTCAGACAGTGGAGAAGTTCCGCAGAGAGAGGTCACCGGATGAGTTTCGGTGAAACCGAAATAGTTGTTTCGGGGTATGCCATTAAGTCAAAATGGTTTCGGCACATGCCTGATAACTCTTGGAGGGTGCCAGAATCATTCTGGAAACTTTTTGGAATTCTCAGAAATAAAAACCGGAAATGTTCCGGAGCTGCAGGAACCGGTTCAGATGCTTTTCACAGATGAAAATCACTAAACTGGAATTGTTCCAGAACGCGTTGAAAATTATTATGGTGGGTACTGGAAATGTTCTAAGCCCACATAAATATTTTTAGCTCAAACGGACGCTGAAAAATGTCGTTGTGAGTAGTGAAAGTGCTTTTTGGGATATTTTATGGAAAGCCACCTTTTGGGGCTTTGCCCAAAAGATCTAGGGATGACATGGATGGATTGGGAGGCCCTCATGGGGGCCCCCCAAGGGGTGTGGCCTGCCACACTTGGGGCTCCACCTTGGAGCCCCTCTTGTTCCTTGGTTTCACTCTTATGCCCTTGAGGAAGGACTTCATTCATGTGCATTTTGGGTTTTTGTGTTAAACTACCCTACCCCTTGGGATTTCCTATAAATAGAGGTGGAGGGGCAGCCCTCCACACTCACTATTTCTCACATACAAGTTCCAAGCATGATCTGGTTTGTCTCTCCTTCCCAGCGAAATAGTTTCATAGAGCCGAAAGGTTGTGTGGGTTCCGGCAGGAACTAGTTCTGGATGGCAAAGCCCTGCCGGATAGATGACACCGTATGTGTGCAACTCTGTAGAGAGGTCGTAGTTTCGATCTTCGAGAGTGCCTCCCGAAGGGCTGTCCAAGTGACGGTCCGAGTTCTGTGAGTCCTCCCGAAGGGCTGTCCGAGTTTCGAAGGTCCTCCCGAATGGTTGTCCGCAACACCGTCCGGGGGACTGTTCGACCGCCTCCCAGAGTGCTGTCTGAGTAGCAGATGAGGGTATACATCCTCGCGGTTGGGATCTGCACCGCCGATCGTCATCGACTCTACTTCCCGATGCGCTACGAGTCTGTAACGAAAAGGATCAAACCATGTATGCAGTCTCCATAGTGGTCCTGGGCTGGTGCGTAGGTCGGAAAATTTTGTTTTCTATCGCGTTCCCCTACAGCCACGCCGACGGATTTTCTGTATTTTCACTCGAGCTCGAACTCGATCCTCCAGCTGCAACACACATGAGTGAGGGGGGCTTATACGCGCGCGCCGACGCACCTGCCCAGAGTCATGAATGGAACGATCTATCCCTTGGAGTTCATTTACTAATTATATACAATGTATCTTACAATCACATGCATGCCAAAGCCATCCATCGTACGAGACTACAAAGGGAATGGTCACATGAATTAATTAACACCAAAAATAACAGAACCTTGCATACAAAAAGAAATTGGGAAAATAAATATTACCATCTTTAGTGAGTAAAGGAGGGTTTAAACAATTCTGGTGGAACCCTCTGTCACAGGCTCCGTCACCTAGAATGATGTCATTATTCAATGTACCATCTTTCAAACTACATGTGGCCCAAGCAATATGCAAGACCTAAAGCAGGGTCACTGATTAAAATATTAAGCGTAACAAATCACAACATTGGAAGAAAAAAAAATTGTTGACATACATTATCACAAGATATATTTCCTTCCGAATCAAACAAAGATTCTTCAGGCATCCCCACAGTTAGAAGAATATCAAGATTCTAGAAAGCTTCTTGTATTATTAATTTGCACCGAACGATCCTTGCTTTACCTGTTCAAATCCTTCTCGGGCCTTATCTTTTCCAACTTACATGTTTGAGTATGGGTGAATACCATGTCTATATTTCAAGGAATCCACAACTAAAAACTTCCAAGAAGCAAAGTTGTCATCAGGGAAAAGGAGGCGGGATATACCTGGAATCCACATGACTTGCGAGAGCCTCTAATGCCATGAAGAATAAAATGTGTCATCAGGGGAAAGGAGATGGGATATACTAGGGTTCCACCTAGAAATATTGATTGGAGTGGTTCTCCCACTACCAATTTCATGTACCAATGCTCTAGACAAACCTTTTTGCACGAGCAAATTCAACGGATCACCTCTACACAAGTTTCCCAGGGGATGTGCCTGACCGCACGCTGATCATCACCCAGGAGATCCACTTTTGGCGAAAGGCAAACTTAGTCGGTGCTCATTCAAGTATAACTCAGGCGACGCGATCATGTGCCTTTGTCGGATCTAACTTATATGCACAATGAATGTTTTGTGGGATCTTGTTATGTAGGATCTTTTTAAAGCATTCAAATGTAATAGCATTATAAGGGTTGATTACCTAAAATCTATCCATGTTTCTAGAGTTGCGCATTATTGGCTAGTGTAATATTGTATTCTGAACACGTCCCGGAAGTGTACACTGCACCTTTTCCATTATTACAAAAAAATTGATTTTTTTCTTCATTAAAATGTACAAGAAGCATTTTGTGCACACACTATTGCGACATGTACCATGTGCTAGAGTAGTTGATCGGTTGATTATCTCAAATCCATTAATGTGTCTAGAGTTGCACATTTTTGGCTAAGTGTAATATTTATTGTGTACCCGTTACGGAAGTGTATAGGGCACTTTTTTACATCGCTGCAAAAAAACGAAAATAGAATTTCTTTTCTTCATTAAAAGAAGTACAAGCAGCTTTTTATGTACACTATTATTAAAATATTAGAGATATGTTGTGATATGTACCATGTGGTAGACTAGTTGATTGGTTCCTAGTTTCTCTTGTGATAATAAATATATTTATTCTTTGTTTATATTTGAGCAGTTCATTGGTTCCCCGAAATGTACATGGCACTTTTTGCTCGTCATTGCAAAAAACTAAGATAATTTTAATGTTTTTAAAACTTGGTGTAGTCCTACTTTGCGGAGTATATGTTTATCAGGTGTATATGCATGATTCAACAGGCATACATCATGGATTGGGTACGGTGTCTCAACAAAACATAGCTTCATGAGTCATCATGAAAAAGAAGTCTGGTACAACATGTGCAGGTGAAAACTGATGCAAATAAGAGACCATAGGAAATCATGGAAAATAAGTATTTACCAAAATATACTCACGGACGGTACAACATATGTTTCATAAAAAATGGTAAGATTACAACATGTACCAAGGATATAACCAAACACATTGTTCAAAATATATATGAACGATAAACAAAACAACCTAGTCACATATCTAGGTAAGAAACAACAGACACAACAATGTACACAACCAATGATAGCTCATAAGCATGATTCTACAACATAGTAAAGGAAACAACAGTGGCACAAGGCACAATGAAATGTCTAATGTCTTCCATTCTCTATCATAAAGGTGTGTTGTTGCTGCCACACTCGCAGAGTGTTCCGTTTCACTTACGATTTGGAGGAGTATACGGATATTTAGCAGAGAGTCCCATATATCGAACAAGCTTCCCCCAAAGTATTAAAACACCCACCATGTGGGTGAAGAATTTCATAAAATGAATTTCTTGCCTTGCAGGAGCCAAAAGCATTAGCTAGAAACGTCATCAGTCAATCTTCCCCTTCTTTAGCTCCTACATCATTTTGTTTCTTGTTTTCTCATCCATAGTAAAGAGCCAGAACTTCACACTTTGTATCACCATGTTTTGGCCTTCCAGCACTTCTTGAGGAGGAATTCTGCTAGTGAGACTCTCTGGCGGACTTGCCTTTTCTGCGCCTTACATAATGGGCACCGGTGGTATATCTTTGACTGCTGTTTGGAGGGATGGCATTTGTTCTCATGCCACCACCTATGTCTTGTTTAACTAGACCATCTTGTGTGATACCTTCATTCATAATTCCATATGGCCTATCCTCATTAACAACATCACTTTTGCATAAATTAGGATTTTCCACCATCATCGCCTTGGTGCTATTGCTTTCAGCCCGTGTGTTTGATACGTCTCCAACGTATCTATAATTTTTTATTGTTCCATGCTATATTATATTCTGTTTTGGATGTTTAATGGGCTTTATTATACACTTCTGTATTATTTTGGGGACTAACCTATTAACCGGAGGCCCAACCCAAATTGTTGTTTTTTGCCTATTTTAGTGTTTTTGGAATGCCGAAGGAAAGGAATATCAAACGGAGTCCAAACGGAATGAAACCTTCGGGAACGTGATTTTTGGAACAAACGTGATCTAGAGGACTTGGAGTGGACGTTAAGAAACCAATGAGGAAGCCACGAGGCAGGGGGGCGCCTACCCCCCCTAGGCGCGCCCTCCACCCTCGTGGGCCCCTCGTAGCTCCACCGACCTACTTCTTCTTCCTATATACCTGCGTACCCCCAAACCATCAGATACGGAGCCAAACCCCTATTTCCACCGCCGCAACCTTCTGTACCTGTGAGATCCCATCTTGGGGCCTTTTCCGGCGCTCCACCGGAGGGGGCTTCGACCATAGAGGCTTCTACATCAACACCATAGCCTCTCTGATGATCTGTGAGTAGTTTACCTCAGACCTTCGGGATTAAAACACCCACCATGTCATAGTTATTAGCCAGATGGCTTCTTCTCTCTCTTTGGATCTCAATACAAAGTTCTCCTCGATTCTCTTGGAGATCTATTTGATGTAACTCTTCTTTTGCGGTGTGTTTGTCAGATCGGATGAATTGTGGGTTTATGATCAAGATTGTCTATGAACAATATTTGAATCTCCTCTGAATTCTTTTATGTATGATTGGTTATCTTTGCAAGTCTCTTTGAATTATCAGTTTGGTTTGGCCTACTAGATTGATCTTTCTTGCAATGGGAGAAGTGCTTAGCTTTGGGTTCAATCTTGCGGTGCTCGATCCCAGTGATAGCAGGGGAAACGACACGCATTGTATTGTTGCCATCGAGGATAAAAAGATGGGGTTTACATCATATTGCATGAGTTTATCCTTCTACATCATGTCATCTTGCTTAAAGCGTTACTCCGTTCTTATGAACTTAATACTCTAGATGCATGATGGACAGCGGTTGATGTGTGGAGTAATAGTAGTAGATGCAGGCAGGAGTCGGTCTACTTGTCACGGACGTGATGCCTATATACATGATCATACCTAGATATTCTCATAACTATGCTCAATTCTATCAATTGCTCGACAGTAATTCGTTTACCCACCATAATACTTATGCTATCTTAAGAGAAGCCACTAGTGAAACCTATGGCCCCCGGGTCTATTTTCCATCATATTAATCTCCCATCAACAAGCTATTTCTGGCGCCGTTTATTTTGCTTTCTTTACTTTTACTCTTTATCATAAAAATACCAAAAATATTATCTTATCATCTCTATCAGATCTCACTCTCGTAAGTGACCGTGAAGGGATTGACAACCCCTTTATCGCGTTGGTTGCGAGGTTCTTATTTGTTTGTGTAGGTGCGTGGGACTCGAGCAGGGTCTCCTACTGGATTGATACCTTGGTTCTCAAAAACTAAAGGAAATACTTACGCTACTTTACTGCATCACCCTTTCCTCTTCAAGGGCAAACCGACGCAGTGCTCAAGAGGTAGCAAGAAGGATTTCTGGCGCCTTTGCCGGGGAGGCTTACGCGAAGTCAAGTCTAGATTTGATTGCCCGACAACGAGCCATTTCTGGCGCCGTTGCCAGGGAGTATACGCACAAGTCAAGACATTCCAAGTACCCATCACAAACTCTTATCCCTCGCATTACATTATTTGCCATTTGCCTCTCGTGTTCCTCTCCCACACTTCACCCTTGCCATTTTATTCGCCCTCTCTTTTAGCTCGCCTTTCCTTTGCCATGGCCGAATCAAATGGGGCTAGGGGTTCTTTCCTAGGTTTCAATGCCTTGGATATCCCTTTCGTCCTCTCTAAGCTCATAAATAATTATGCTATGGAAAAACCTATCGGAGTTGTCAATGAGAATCTGAATAATTTCGATGAAGATGACCCCGGAATATTTCGTTAGTTACTTGATGAGTCTTTGAAAGATGCTTGGGATAGGTTACTGAGAATCCGGGCTAGCTTTGTGCCCAATATCAAATTGAAATTTACTTAAAAAGCTTTTACGTTGCCTTACCTTCATCGTTTAAGCATGTCTTAGACTCTATTTTTAAAGAAAGTTTTCTTGAAGGGGATGCCGTAGATACCTATGAAAAGATGAAAACCATATTTGGGCACCCCATGAATGAGAAGGTCGAATCTACTTCTCTTTTGCTTTCATAAGAAAGCACAACATTGGAAGAACTTTTTTTAAATATATTATCATGAGATATATTTCCTTCTGAATCAAAAAAATATTCTTCAGTCTTCCCCACAGTTAGAAGAATATCAAGATTCTGGAAAGCTTCTCGTATTTCTAATTTGCACCGAACGATCCTTGCCTTGGCTGTTCAGATCTTTCTTGGGCTTTATCTTTTCGAAGTAATATGTTTGAGTATGGGTGAATACCATGTCTATATTGCAAGGACTCCACATCTAAAAAGTTGAAAGAAGCAATGTTGTCATCAGGGAAACGGAGGTGGGATATACCTGGAATCCACATGACTTCTGAGAGCATCTAATGCCTTGAAGAATAAAATGTTGTCTTGAAGGAAAGGAGATGGGATATACTAGCGTTCCCCTAGCAAATTTGATTCGAGTAGTTCTCCCACTACCAATTTCATGTACCCATGCTCTAGACGAACCTTCTGGCACGAGCAAATTCAGTTGATCACCTTTGCACAAGCTTCCCAGGGGATGCACCTGACCGCATGCTAGTCATCACTCAAGAGATCCACTTTTTGGCAATAGGCAAATTTAGTCGGTGCTCATTCAAGTATACATCAGGCGATGCGGTCGTATGCCTTTGTCGGATCTAACTTTATATGCATAATGAATGTTTTGTGGGATCTTGTTATGTTGTATCTTTTAAAACACTCAAATTCAATAGCATTATGAAGGTTGATTACCTAAAATCCATCCATGTTTCTAGAGTTGCGCATTTTTGGTTAGTGTAATACTGTATTCAGAACCCGCCCCGGAAGTGTACAGTGCACTTTATCCGTTATTACAAAAAAATTGACTTTTCTTCATTAAAATAAATACAAGATGCTTTTTGTGTACACTATTGCCACATGTACCATGTGTTAGAGTAGTTGATCGGTTGGTTATCTAAAATCCGTTAATCTTTCTAGAGTTGCACATTTTTGGATAAGTGTAATATTTATTGTGTACCCGCTCCAGAAGTGTATAGGGCACTTTTTAGTCACTACAAAAAAGAAAAATTAGAATTTCTTTTGTTCATTAAAACAAGTAAAAGCAGCTTTTTCTGTGGTAGAGTAGTTGATTGGTTCCTAGTTTCTGTTATGATAAAAAGTGCATTTATTGTCTATTTATCTTTGAGCAGTTGATTGGTTGCCCGAAGTGTATATGGCACTTTTCGCTCATCACTGCAAAAAACAAAGATAATTTTAACGGTTTTAAAACTTGGTGTTGTCCTACTATGCGGAGTATATGTTTAACAGGAGTATATGCATGATTCAACAGGCATACATCATGGCTTGGGTACAGCGTCTACGCAAAACATAGCTTCATGAGTCAAACTTGAAAAAGAAGTCTAGTACAACATGTGCAAGTGAAAACTGATGCAAATATGGAACCAGAGGAAATCATGGCAAATAATTCTTAACCAGAATATACTCCTTACAGATAGCACAACATATATTTCATGTAACAAGGAGATCAACTGACACATTTTTTAAAATACATATGAACAATAAAAGAACAACCTAGTCACTTATCTAGGTAAGCAACAACAGACACAACAATGGACACAACCAATGACATCACATAAGCATGATTCTACAACATATTAAAGGAAACAACAGCGACACAAGGCACATTGAAATGTCTAATATCTTTCATTCCCTATCATAAAAGTGCGGTGTTGCTGCGACACTTGCAGAATGTTCAGTTTCACTTACAATCTTACGATCTGGAGGAATATACGGATACTTAGCGGAGGGTCCCATATATCGAACCAAGCATCCCCCGAAGGAGTAAAACACCCACCATGTGGGTGAAGAATTTCATAAAATGAATTTGTTGACTTGCATGAGCCAAAAGCATTAGCTAGAAACGTCATCAGCCAATCTTCCTCTTCTTTAGCTCCTACAACATTTTCTTTCTTGTTTTCTCATCCACAGTAAAGAGCCAGAACTGCATACTTTGCATCACCATGTTTTGGTCTTCCAACACTGCTTGAGGAGGAAATTTTCCCATGAGACACTGTGGACGACTAGCCTTTTTTGCGCCTTACATAATGGGCACCAATGGTATATCTTTGACTGCTATTTGGTGGGATGGCATTCATTCTAATGCCACCACCTATGTCTTGTTTAAGTGAACCATCTTGTGTGATACCTTCATTCATAATTCCTGATGGCCTGTCCTCATTAACAACATCACTTTTACATAAATTACGATTTTCCACCATCATCGCCTTGGTGCTCTTGTTTTCACCTTGTGTGTGTTTTTATTAGATACTAGTCTTGTGTGATGCTGCGTATTTTTGAACCATTTCTCAACCGGTTAGGATAAGCCATCGTGAGGGTATTGCTCAATGCCAAGACTACTAGATGTACATGAAATTGAAAATTCATGAAAAAGAGGTACAAGTGTGATAGAACATCAGACCTAGTTCTTGTGCCAAGATTACTTAAACCACATGGCTAGGATATTGATCTATTTTAAATTACTCGTGTAGCCACTACAAAAATTAAAATGAAATGCTTTCGGATGAATCGAACTTCATGTTAGCCTGGTTCAGCCTTGCCAATTCGTTCTATTAATCTATACAATTTATGATATAGGAAACAGAATGCCATAGTACTTGATTAATTATTGGCCCATAGTGCCTCTTCTATCCTATAGCACTTCTACATGTTGCGCATTCACCAAACTATGCAAGCTTTGTTGAGATATTTGCGGAGTGAAGTCATAATTCTGGCACACGATAGAACCTGCTTCACTTTCTTTCCCATTGTCCTTTTCAGTGTCCGGTGTGATTTCTGGCTCATCTTTCTTCACTTTGATATCTTTATCCGAATCAGGATCTTCTGGATAATAGTCATCATCCTAGGAGTCCTCAGAAAGTAATCCAAGGTCATCAACATTGTCTTTCTCCTTCACATGTTCTGAATTATTGTCAAAAGAAGTTACGAAATTTGAGTCATCAGAGTCTAAAGCTTCACCCCCATCCTCTTCTGACGATCCTTCCACATGATCACCCACGTCTTTTTAGATACATTGGGGTCGAAGTCATCGTCTTCTGAATTATCCGATGGAAGATCATGTACATCATTTTGCATTGGCTCGCGTCCCACGGCAGCTGCCTCAGGATAAACTTTTTTGGAAAATAATGTAGTATTAGGGTGAAATATAGTTCAAATTCATTGGCCTTGAAATAATGAAACTATTACCTCCCAAGATTCATTAATGAAAAGAACTGTCACATGGAGTTCATTTATTAGTTCTATACAGTATATCACGCAATGATTTGTAGAGCAAAGCCATCCTTCATCAGGGACTACAAAGGGAATGATCACATGAAGGAATGAACACCAGATATAACATTAATATCTGTGAAAATAAATATTACTATCTTTAGTGACCAAAGGAGGTTTTAGACAATTCTGGTGGAACCCTCTGTTGCAGGCTCCGTCACCAAGAATGATGCCATTATTCAATACATCGTCTTTCGAACTACAAGTGGCACAAGCAATCTGCACGACCGAAAGCAGGGTCACTGATTAAAATATTAAGCGTAACAAAGCACAACATTGGAAGAATTTTTTTGTTGACATACCTTATCACAATATATTTCCTTTTGAATCAAACAAACATTCTTCAGGCTTCCCCACAGCTAGAAGAATATCAAGATTCTGCAAAGCTTCTCGTATTTTTAATTTGCACCGAATGATACTTGCCTTGGCCGTTCAGATCCTTCTCGGGCCTTATCTTTTCCAAGTGACATGATTCAGTATGGGTAAATACCATGTCTATATTGCAAGGAATGCACAACTAAAAACTTCCAAGAAACAATATTTTCATCAGGGAAAAGGAGGTGCGATATACCTGGAATCCACATGACTTGCGACACCCTCTAATGCCTGAAGAATAAAAATACTGTCAAGAGGGGAAAGGAGATGGGATATACCAGGTTTCCCCCTAGCAATTTTGATTGGAGTGGTTCTCCCACTACCAATTTCATGTACCAATGCTCTAGACAATCCTTCTGGCACGGGAAAATTCAGCAGATCACCTCTGCACAAGCTTCCCAGGGGATGTGCCTGACCGCACGTTGGTATTCACCCAAGAGATCCAGTTTTGGCAAAAGGCAAACCTAGTCGGTGCTCATTCAAGTATAAGTCATGGGACGCGATCATATGCCCTTGTTGGATCTAACTTATGTGCATAATGAATGTTTTGTGGGATCTTGTTATGTTGGATCTTTTTAATGCACTGAAATGCAATATCATTATAAAGCTTGATTACCTAAAATCCATCTATGTTTCTAAATTTACGCATTATTGGGTAGTTTAATACTGTATTTTGAACCCTTTCCGGAAGTGTACAATGCACTTTTTCCGTTATTACAACAAAAATTATTTTTTTTCTTCATTAAAATAAGTACAAGAAGCTTTTTGTGTACACTATTGCAACATGTATGATGTGTTAGAGTAGTTGATCGGTTGATTATCTAAAATCCGTTAATGTTTCTAGAGTTGCACATTTTGGGATAAGTGTAATATTTATTGTGTATCCCTTCCGGAAGTGTATAGGGCACTTTTTTCGTCGCTTCAAAAAAAGTAAAATTAGAATTTCTTTTCTTCATTAAAAGAAGTACAAGCAGCTTTTTATGGACACTATTATTAAAATGTTAGAGATATGTTGTGTTGGGTTTCGTAGTAATTTCAAAAAAATTCCTACGCACACGCAAGAGGGGAGAGTATGATCCACGTACCCAACGCAGACCGACTGCGGAAGCGCTGACACAACGTAGAGGAAGTAGTCGTACGTCTTCTTCCCGATCCGACCGATCCAAGCACCGTTACTCCGGCACCTCCGAGTTCTTAGCACACGTACAGCTCGATGACGCTCCCCGGGCTCCGATCCAGCAAAGCTTCGGGGATGAGTTCCGTCAGCACGACGGCGTGATGACGATGATGATGTTCTACCGACGCAGGGCTTCGCCTAAGCACTACAACGATATGATCGAGGTGGAATAAGGTGGCAGGGGGCACCGCACACGGCTAAGGAACGATCACGAGGATCAACTTGTGTTTTTTTTCTGTCTTTGGTGCTAGCCCTGCCCCTCTATTTATATCTTGAGCCCTGGGGTCGAAACTTGGAGTAAAAGTCTCCACAAAGTCGGTTTCACCCGATAGGCAAGAGTCCTTCTCGGACTCCAGGGCCAGACGCCAGGGATCCCGGCGTCTGGACCCAGACGCCAGGGACCCTGGCGTCTGGCCCCTGGACTCCGCAAAACTTCCTTTTGCGCTTTCCAAAAACCTTGTGGGCTTTCCCCTTTGGCCCAAATAAAGTGTTCTCGTACCCAAACATTTCGGGAAACATCCGGAACCCCTTCCGGTGATTTCCGGAACCCTTCCGGTGACCAAACACTATTATCATATATATCAAACTTTATCTCCGGACAATTCCGGAGTTCCTCGTCATGTCCGTGATCTCATCTCAGACTCCGAACAACATTCGGTACATCAAAATGCATAAAACTCATAACAACTGTCATCGTAACTTTAAGCGTGCGGACCCTACGGTTCGAGAACAATGTAGACATGACAGAGACACGTCTCCGGTCAATAACCAATAGCGGGACCTGGATGCCCATATTGGCTCCTACATATTCTACGAAGATCTTTATCGGTCAGACCGCATAACAACATACGTTGTTCCCTTTGTCATCGGTATGTTACTTGCCCGAGATTCGATCGTCGGTATCCAATACCTAGTTCAATCTCGTTACCGGCAAGTCTCTTTACTCGTTCCGTAATACATCATCTCACAACTAACATATTAGTTGTAATGCTTGCAAGGCTTATGTTATGTGCATTACCGAGAGGGCCCAGAGATACCTCTCCAACAATCGGAGTGACAAATCCAAATCTCGAAATACGCCAACCCAACATCTACCTTTGGAGACACCTGTAATGCTCCTTTATAATCACCCAGTTACGTTGTGACGTTTGGTAGCACCCAAAGTGTTCCTCCGGCAAACGGGAGTTGCATAATCTCATAGTCATAGGAACATGTATAAGTCATGAAGAAATTAATAGCAACATACTAAACGATCGGGTGCTAAGCTAATGGAATGGGTCATGTCAATCAGATCATTCAACTAATGATGTGACCTCGTTAATCAAATAACAACACTTTGTTCATGGTTAGGAAACATAACCATCTTTGATTAACGAGCTAGTCAAGTAGAGGCATACTAGTGACACTCTGGTTGTCTATGTATTCACACATGTATTATGTTTCCGGTTAATACAATTCTAGCATGAATAATAAACATTCATCATGAAATAAGGAAATAAATAATAACTTTATTATTGCCTCTAGGGCATATTTCCTTCATGTTGCGACATGTACCATGTGGTAGAGTAGTTGATTGGTTCCTAGTTTCTCTTATGATAAAAATATATTCATTGTTTTGTTTATCTTTGAGTAGTTCATTGGTTCCCCGAAGTGTACATGGCACTTTTTGCTCGTCACTGCAAAAAAAACAAAGAGAATTTAAATGTTTTTAAAACTTGGTGCTGTCCTACTGTGCTGAGTATATGTTTAACATGTGTATATGCATGATTCCACAGGCATGCATCATGGATTGGGTACGATATCTAAGCAAAACATACCTTCAAGAATCATCATGAAAAAGAAGCCTAGTACAACATGTGCAAGAGAAAACAGATGCAAATATTGGACCAGAGGAAATCATCGAAAATAAGTCTTTACCTTAATATACTCCTTACAGATAGTATAACATATATTTCATGCAAAATGGGAAGATTACAACATGTAACAAGGAGGTCAACTGACACATTGTTGAAAATACATATGAACGATAAACAGAACAACCTAGTCACATATCTACCATACAACAAAACGAATGACAGCACATAAGCATGATTCTACAACATATTAAAGGAAATAATAGCGACACAAGGCACGATGAAACGTCTAATTTCTTCCATTCTCTATCATAAAAGTGTGTTGTTGCTGCGACACTTGTAGAATGTTCCGTTTCACTTACGATCTGAAGGAGTATATGGATACTTAGCAGAGGGTCCCATATATCGAACCAAGCTTCCTCCGAAGGAGTAAAACAACCACCATGTGAGTGAAGAATTTCATAAAATGAATTTGTTGAATTGCAAGAGCCAAAAGCATTAGCTAGAAACATCATTAGCTAGCCTTTCATGACATAGTAATCGTAATTCATGTGCACTGGCCACATAAAAACAATACAAACTGTAAATTTCACATGCATTAATAGTACTTGCCCCTTTATGTATACTGCTTGAGTCGTGCTATACAGACGACACTGGACAGATGACGCATCAGATCTAACTATCCCATGCACCGCAGCTGTACTGCTCCACTGGTTTCGATACTCCTTTAATTCCATCGTACCAGACATCGAGTTAACTTTATTTATCTTGTCTGGTATCGCCTTCCCCACCATAACTTTTAGTAGATTTCACCTAGCTTAGTACGTCAGCTTGGGCTTCAGGAATATGGATAGAGTAAGCTGGACGTAGTCAACTCGTAGAGGTCAGGCGCACACACATGAAGCTCCATGCTAATCACTCAGCCACCTACACTAGTAGAAAAGGGGGCAATGGTCCAGGCCGGGTCAGCCCATTAGTCCCGGTTCAGTCTAGAACCGGGACAGATGGGGGCATTGGACCCGGTTCAGTCTAGAACCGGGACAGATGGGGGCATTGGACCCGGTTCGTGAGCCCAGGGGGCCGGCCGGGCCACGTGGGCCATTGGTCCCGGTTCGTCTGGACCTTTTGGTCCCGGTTGGTGGGACGAACCGGGACCAATGGGCCTGGCTCCTGGCCCACCACCATTGGTCCCGGTTGGTGGCCTGAACCGGGACCAAAGGCTGCCCTTTAGTCCTAGTTCATGCCACGAACCGGGACCAATGAGGTGCCTATATATACCCTCGCCCGCGAGCAGAGCACTCCAGTGCTCTGTTTTTCTCTGGCCGGCGAGGGGAAGGGTTTGTGGTGCTCTAGCTCACCTCCTATGCAGATGAGGTGTTCGATGAAATGCCCGAGCCACAGTAGTTAAGCTTTCTCCTCTCGAAGCTTGACCTCAAAGCTCCATTTTCCTCGAGATTTGTCTAGATTTAGCGGTCCGTCACGCCCCACCCCCGTCTTCACCGTCGTCGATCACCCGCGCCGATCTCATCACCGACACCACCGTGGTGAGCCTCTTGTTCTTATCTTCTTTCTGAAAGGAAAAATATTCTTATTTGTATGTTTAGATAGTTACTTGTATAATTTTCTTACTTTTATTATTGCATCTTATATAGTGCGATGGTTTTGGTATCCGCCCCCGTCGGCCCTCGTCCTGTCTATGATTCGGATGTGGTATATATATTATCTTTATAACTATTGGTTCATTTATTGTTTATGAAAATTATGCCGACCAACATGACATAGATTTTATTTATCTAGGATGTATGTGAACCGGAAATTCCAACCGACCCTATTGTTGAGAGGTTAAATTTAGTTGAAGAAGAAAACAATTTCTTGAAGGAAAAAATAAAAAAAATTGAGGAGTAGAAGATGATATTGGAGTTGCATGTTGCGGATGTCGTCGATGGTCACAAGATAAAGATGGATGCAATGCGCTTGAAGATTAGAAAGATTAGAAAATATGCCATTCATACCGAGGCTTGGTATCATTATGCCGTTGGATCAATTGTTACCTTGGTTGCGATTATGATCGCCTTTGTTTTCGCATTAAAATGTTTTAAATAGTTTCAATGTATGGTTTAATAAATTAGATGCTCTGGAGAGCTATATGTTGTTAGATAAGAACTATGTATGTACTTTGGTTTTAATGTGATGATGAACTTCTATTAATTTGGACACTTAATTATATATAATGCACGCAGATGAATCGGCAATGGATGTACGGTGACAGACACACCTCCGAGTACATTAAGGGCGTGCATGAGTTTCTCGATGCGGCTGAGGCAAACAAGCAGAATGATTTTATGTGTTGTCCATGCCCTAATTGTGGGAATACGAAGTCTTACTCTGACCGAAAAATCCTTCACACCCACCTGCTTTACAATGGTTTCATGCCACACTATAATGTTTGGACAAGGCATGGAGAAATAGGGGTTATGATGGAAGACGGCGAAGAAGAAGAGTACGATGACAACTATGTGCCCCCTGAATACGGTGATGCTGCAACGGGGGGAGCTGGTGAAGATCAAGAGGAACCAGACGATGTGCCCAATGATGCTGCAACGGGTGAAGCTGCTGAAGATCAAGAGGAACCAGACGATGTGCCCGATGATGATGATCTCCGCCGGGTCATTGTCGATGCAAGGACGCAATGCGAAAGTCAAAAGGAGAAGCTGAAGTTCGATCGCATGTTAGAGGATCACAAAAAAGGGTTGTACCCCAATTGCGAAGATGGCAACACAAAGCTCGGTACCGTACTGGAATTGCTGCAGTGGAAGGCAGAGAATGTTGTGCCTGACAAAGGATTTGAGAAGCTACTGAAAATATTGAAGTAGAAGCTTCCAAAGGATAACGAATTTCCCGACAGTACATACGCAGCAAAGAAGGTTGTATGCCCTCTAGGATTGGAGGTGGAGAAGACACATGCATGCCCTAATGACTGCATCCTATACCGCGGTGCATACAAGGATCTGAACGCATGCCCGGTATGCGGTGCATTGCAGTATAAGATCAGACGAGATGACCCTGGTGATGTTCACGGCGAGCCCCACAGGAAGAGGGTTCCTGCGAAGGTGATGTGGTATGCTCCTATAATACCATGGTTGAAACGTCTGTTCAGAAACGGAAATCATGCCAAGTCGATGCGATGGCACAGTGAGGACCATAAGAAAGATGGGAAGTTGAGAGCACCCGCTGACGGGTCGCAGTGGAGAAAAATCGTGAGAAAGTACTGGGATGAGTTTGCAAAGGACCCAAGGAACGTATGGTTTGCTTTAAGCGCGGATGGCATTAATCCTTTCGGGGAGCAGAGCAGCAATCACAGCACCTGGCCTGTCACTCTATGTATGTATAACCTTCCTCCTTGGATGTGCATGAAGCGGAAGTTCATTATGATGCCAGTTCTCATCCAAGGCCCTAAGCAACCCGGCAACGACATTGATGTGTACCTAAGGCCATTAGTTGAAGAACTTTTACAGCTGTGGAATGGAAACGGTGTACGTACGTGGGATGAGCACAGACAAGAGGAATTTAACCTAAAGGCGTTGCTGTTCGTGACCATCAACGATTGGCCCGCTCTCAGTAACCTTTCAGGACAGACAAACAAAGGATACCACGCATGCACACACTGTTTAGATGACACTGAAAGTATATACCTGGACAAATGCAGGAAGAATCTGTACCTGGGCCATCGTCGATTTCTTTCGACCAACCATCAATGTCGAAAGAAAGGCAAGCACTTCAAAGGCGAGGCAGATCACCGGAAGAAGCCCGCCATGCGTACCGGTGATCACGTACTTGCTATGGTCAATGATTTACACGTAATCTTTGGAAAGGGTCCCGGCGCACTAGCTGTTCCGAATGACGCTGAGGGACACGCACCCATGTGGAAGAAGAAATCTATATTTTGGGACCTACCCTACTGGAAAGACCTAGAGGTCCGCTCTTCAATCAACGTGATGCACGTGATGAAGAACCTTCGTGTGAACCTGCTAGGATTCTTGGGCGTGTATGGAAAGACAAAAGATACACCTGAGGCACGGGAGGACCTGCAACGTTTGCACGAAAAAGACGGCATGCCTCCGAAGCAGTATGAAGGTCCTGCCAGCTACGCTCTTACGAAAGAAGAGAAAGAAATCTTCTTTGAATGCCTCCTCAGTATGAAGGTCCCGACTGGCTTCTCGTCGAATATAAATGGAATAATAAATATCCCAGAGAAAAAGTTCCAGAACCTAAAGTCTCATGACTGCCACGTGATTATGACGCAACTGCTTCCGGTTGCATTGAGGGGGCTTCTACCGGAAAACGTCTAATTAGCCATTGTGAAGCTATGTGCATTCCTCAATGCAATCTCTTAGAAGGTGATCGATCCAGAAATCGTACCAAGGCTAAGGAGTGATGTGGCGCAATGTCTTGTCAGTTTCGAGCTGGTGTTCCCACCATCCTTCTTCAAAATCATGACGCATGTCCTACTTCATCTAGTCGACGAGATTGTCATTCTGGGGCCCGTATTTCTACACAATATGTTCCCCTTTGAGAGGTTCATGGGAGTCCTAAAGAAATATGTCTGTTACCGCGCTAGGCCAGAAGGAAGCATCTCCATGGGCCATCAAACAGAGGATGTCATCGGGTTTTGTGTTGACTTCACTCCTGGCCTTAAGAAGATAGGTCTCCCTAAATCGCGGTATGAGGGGAGACTGACTGGAAAAGGCACGCCAGGAGCGGACTCAATAATATGGAGGGACGGGCATTCTTGGTCTCAAGCACACTACACAGTTCTACAGAACTCTACCTTGGTGACCCCGTATGTCGATGAACACAAGAACAGTCTGCGCTCCAATCACCCGGAGCAGTGCGACGACTGGATTACATGTGAACACATTAGGACTTTCATCAGTTGGTTGGAAGCACGTCTCAGAGGTGACAACACTGTTTGTGATGAGTTGTACTTGTTGTCCAGGGGACCATCTATGACTGTATTGATTTACAAAGGATACGAGATAAATGGGAATACATTTTACACGATTGACCAAGATCAAAAGAGCACCAACCAAAACAGCGGTGTCCGCTTTGATGCAACAACCGAGAAGGGAAAGGACACATATTATGGTTACATAGTGGACATATGGGAACTTGACTACGGACAAGATTTTAAGGTCCCTTTGTTTAAGTGCAAATGGGTCAATCTGTCAGGAGGCGGGGTACATGTAGACCCATAGTACGGAATGACAACAGTCGATCTGAAAAATCATGGGTACACTGACGAACCGTTCGTCCTAGCCAATGATGTGGCACAGGTTATCTATGTGAAGGACATGTCTACCAGACCGAGAAAAAGAAAAGATAAGGAAACGAATACATCATACGATGAGCCAAAGCGCCACATAGTTCTTTCAGGAAAAAGGGACATCCTGGGAGTGGAGGGCAAGACAGACATGTCTGAAGATTATGAAGAGTTTCATGAAATTCCTCCCTTCAATGTCAAGGCTGACCCAAGCATCCTGATAAACGATGAAGATTATCCATGGTTACGGCGCAATAAGCAAATGACACAAGCGAAGAAAAAGTGAAGACTTTCTCCCGCAACTATTATGATGATACCATGCCAAATTTGTAACAGACGGGTATGCTATGCCAACTTTTTCAGAGTTCATTTGAAAACTATGAATTTAGGTCGAAATTTCTCTATAGGTGCATCTATGTTCATTTTTTTAGTAAAGTTAATCACAAACTTGTGATTCACACAAATTTCAAAGAATTCAAATTTTAACTATTCAAATTTGAAAACTAATGGCACTAACAGAAAGTTTATATTTTTTTCTAAAACTAATGGCACTAACAGAAAGTTTATAATTTTGCTGACCTAAAAGTAAAAAGAATTAAAAAATAAAGCAAGAAACAAAAGAAATTAAATAATACAGAAAACAAAACAAAAAAACTGGAAAAAAAATAAAAATAGCAACAATAAGTATTTTGTTGTAAGTAGAAACAAAATAAAATAAATAAAGCAACAAAGAAAACAAAAAAACTAAAAAAGTGTTTTCAAATTTGAAAACTAATGGCACTAACAGAAAGTTTATAATTTTTCTAAAACTAAAAGCAAAAAGAATTAAAAAAATAAAGCAAAAAACAAAAGGAAATAAATGATGCAGAAAACAAAACAAAAAAACTGGAAAAAATAGGGCTCGCCCCTAGCCCATGACCATTAGTCCTGGTTTGTGCCACAAACCGGGACTAAAGGGCTGGCCCTCGTTGAACCCGGAGTTTAGTCCCACCTCGCCAACCGAAGGGCGCCCACACCTGTTTATAAGCCCGTCCCTCTCTGCGTTGTTGAGCTCCTCTCAAAGTGAAAATAGATGCACCTATAGAGGAAATTGGACCTAAATTCATAATGAATTTCTCTGAAATTCATTGAAATTGATTATGAATTTAGGTTTAATTTTCTCTATAAGTGCATCTATGTTCACTAACAGAGAAGTTTATAATTTTTGTGACCTAAAAGAAAAAAGAAATCACTAAAAAAACTATAAGTATTTAGTTCTAAGTAGAAATGAAAAAATAAATAGCAAAAAAGAAAAAAATGCCTATAATATTTGTTATGACTAACTAAAATTACCAAATTGAGTATAATGATGAAACACAGTAGGAAAAAGGTTGACTCAAAAATCAATTTTTATAGTAAAGTTATTCATAAACTAGTGATTCACACAAATTTTAAAAAATTCAAATTTAAACTATTCAAATTTTAAAACTAATGGCACTAACAGAAAGCAAAAAGAATTAAAAAATAAAGCAAAAAACAAAAGAAAATAAATAATGCAGAAAACAAAACAAAAAAACTAGAAAAAAATAAATATAGCAACAATAAGTATTTTGTTGTAAGTAGAAACAAAAAAAACAAAAAAGTGCCACCTACTGGGCACCCACGGCCTGAATACGACTAGAAACCCTACCATGGGTCAGGATTCAGGCCCGCGGGAGGCCTAGTAGGCCCACAGGCACACATTGCACGGTTAGGCCCGAAAGCCTGCTTTAGAGAGGAGCTCGAGAGGGAAGGCGCACCGCACCTTATAAACAGGTGCGGCTTCCTCTCAACAAGCGAGGTGGGACTAAACATTTGGGTGCGGGGCAGCACAAGGCCTTTGGTCCCGGTTGGTGGCACCAACCGGGACTAAAGGGGGGCATTGGTCCCGGTTCGTGGCACAAACCGGGACCAATGCCCCCCTTTAGTCCCGGTTGGTGCCACCAACCGGGACCAAAGGCCGCCGCTTCCCGCCCTTTGGGCTGCTGAAAAGAGGCCTTTGGTCCCGGTTGGTGGCACCAACTGGGACTAAAGGGGGGCATTCGTCCCGGTTTGTGCCACGAACCGAGACCAATGCCTTTGCTATATAAGCCAGCACTTAGCAGTTTCTCCAAAATCCATCCCTTTCTTCTCCGCTCAACGCCCGCTACTCTGCCTCGTCGCCGTCGCCGCCGAGTCGTCAGGCTGCTCCACCTCGTCGTCGCCGCCGCCTCCGACGCCGTCAGGCTGGTCCACCTCACCATCGTCAGGCTGCTCAACTTTGCCGTCGCCACCGCCCTCGACGCCATCTGCCCCGACGCCGGGGCCGCTCCCCGCGCCCGACGCCGCCCGCCGTGCTCCGCCACCCCTCTGTGAGCACCTGCCTCGCGCCCCTGCCTTGCCTCACTCCCGCGCCCCTGCCCCGCCCTGCCCCGCCGACGCCACCGCTGCCGCCATGCCCCTCTGCCCCGCCGGCGCCACCACTTTTTTTATTAGTTTAATTTTTTTCATATATATATAATGTATGTGTATGTATGCGGCTATATGTTTTTGTTCATATGTTGCAATATGTTTTTTATTTTTATTAGTTTACTTTTTTTTCATATGTGATGTATATGTGTATGTGGCTATAATGTATATGTGTATGTGATGTATGTGGCTAGAATTTGCTAAATATATATATATTTTAAAAATGTTTTTTTGTTCATAGAAAGTTTTTTGTTCATATATAGAAAGTTACACTTTTAGAAAAGTTTTATATATGCAAAAGTTACAATTTTAGAAAAAGAAGGATGGGAAAGAAGAAAATAAGAAGAGGAAAGAAAGAACAAGAGGAGAGGAAAAGAAGAGGAGAAATAAATAAGAAGAAAAAAAAGAAGAAAAAGAAGAGGAGAAGAAGAAAGGAATAGTGGAGAAGAAGAGAAAATAGTAGTGGAGAGGAAGAGAAAATAGAATATTCTATTTTCTCTTCTTCTCCACTATTCCTTTCTTCTTCTCCTCTTTTTCTTCTTCTTTTTTTTCTTTGATCTTCTCCTCTAGCTATTCCTTTCTTCTTCTCCTCTTTTTTCTTCTTCTTCTTCTTCTTCTTAATTTTTATCGGGAACGAGGGTGTCGAGGATCGCCGAGGGGTCGAGGGTCGGGAACTAGGGTAGAGGGTCGAGGGTCGTTAAGGGGTCAAGGGTCGAGGGTTTCAGGGTCGAGGGTTCGAGGGTTCTATAGGGTCTAGGGATCGAGAGTCGAGGGTTCCAGGGTCGTCTAGGGGTCGAGGGTTCTAGGGTCGTCGAGGGTTCGAGGGGTCGAGGATCACCGAGGGGTCGAGAGAGGTTTCCTAGTGTCAAAGTATTGAAGAAATCTATGGCTTCATCATTAGCCGGAAGTAACCAGGGCATGATGGTACGAAGTCCTCCAAAGTTATTCTGGAATGGAGTCCCAGATAGGATAATTTTCCTTTTTGTACGAATTTCAGCAAAGGCCTTCCAAATAACGATATTTGGAAGGTTCTTGCTAAACTTTGTACCAAAAAGAGAATTATCCTATCTGGGACTCTGTTCCAAAATAACTTTGGAGAGCTTCGTACCATCATGCACCTGTTACTTTCGCCTAATGATGAAGACATGGTTTTGTTGAATCCTTTGACACTAGGCAACCTCCCGACCCCTCGGCGATCCTCTCGAACATGAGAGGAAGAAGAGGATAAAAAAAGAAGAGGAAGAAGAAGAAAAAAAAGAGGAGAAGAAAGAATAGAGGAGAAGATCTCCTCTATTCTTTCTTCTCCTCTTTTTTTTCTTCTTCTTCCTCTTTTTTTTATCGGGAACGAGGGTCGTCGAGGGACATAGATGTAGTGTCGTCGTTGTCGATATACCCCCTCCCGATAGCTTCAACACGTGGGGGGGTCGATATTACCCCCTCCTTGAAGCGTTCTTGAGGCCACCCCAAACCCTTGAAGCATTGTCGAGGCCACCCCAAACCCTAGAGAAGCAGCATCGAGGCCACTAATTAATATATATGATTCCTTACTATGATTAGCTAGCTAGTTCTACGTTTGCCACTAATATATCCATCTGTCATGTTTGAATAATAATTGCCATGTTGTGAATATTTGTAGAAACTATGGACACCGCCCGAGACGAAGCAAAAGAAGCGTTGTTGAGGGACATAATCGCAGAAGGAAGTGATGACGTCTCGTTGTTTCTCAACGACACCGATGGTCTGGAAGGAGAGGGTGAAGAAGCTGGCTCCGGTGACCTAATGCCGGTGCAAGAAGAAGAACATGAGGACGGCTCCGGTGACCCAATGCCGGTGCAAGAAGGAGAACGTGATGACGGCTCCGGTGACCGAACCTAGTCCGGCCAGGTATATATATATTAGTTAAGCCTGTGCTGACTAGCTAATTGATGCATTCATTGTTTTGTTATGTACACATATTAATTAAGTCTTTGTTCTTTTTTCTAGCCCTTCGGATCGAGCACAACTGAGGTAAAGAGACGAGGCCCAAAGAAAAAGTTGAGCTCGGATGAAAGGTTTGAGATCATATCAATCGCGCCCGACGGCCAACCGATTGAACCCATCCAAACAAAAAACGCATTTGTTGCTCAGTGCGGAGTTCTGGTTAGGGACAAGATCCCGATCAGCATCCAGCAATGGTTAAAGCCGGCTACAGAAGACCCTGAGGTGTCTTACGTCAATGATATGCAGAAAAATGATCTTTGGACTGAGCTGAAGTCAAATTTCACCCTACCGTCAGAGGATGATCCGGAGAAGCCAGCTAAAGAGCAATTAATCAAGTCTTTTGCTCTTAAGAGGATGGCAGACCTATTCAGGAGGTGGAAGAAAGAGCTGAATAGGTTTGTCAATAAAAAAGAGACACCATAATTCAAGGGCAGATATGAGAAGATCAGAGATCACTGGCCCGCATTTGTGGCCAACAAGACATCAGAAAAGAGCAAGAAGATGTCGGCGACAAACAAGAAAAATGCTGCGAAGAAGAAGCATCACCATCGCACGGGGTCAGGTGGCTACCTCGTAGCCCGGCCTAAGTGGGCCAAGGCTGAGAATGATCTGGTTGAAAAAGGGATCGAACCAGAGACAATGAACTGGCCAGACCGTTGCCGGACTTGGTTCTTCGGGGCTGGCGGAACCTTGGACCCTGTAACAGGGAAGTGCATTTGGACGGACGAGCAACTTGACATACCCTTGAAGAAGCTTCGGTACTATATCGCTGCAGCGCAGAAAGGGAAGTTCCTTCCAGACAGAGAGAACGACGAGCTCACAAAGGCCCTCGGAAATCCTGAGCACCCTGGACGGACACGAGGCACGCCAGGCTCCATTCCGTGGAAGGCTGGTTTTCCAGACGTAGGCGGTTACAAAAGCCAGGAAAGGAGGAAAAAAGTGCAGCAGACCGAACTGCAGGCGCTGCACACAAGGGTACAAGCGATAGAGGAACGAGAAGCAAATCGCAGCAAACGACTTGCCAAAGCTTCCCCTGAAGCTACCCCGCCATCTCAGCGGAGAAGCAGCGTGGCTTCCACCAAGCTGCTTCAGCCGGAGCTTGTCTTGACGGCTCCTGCCAGCTATCCCGTGGATGCTATCACGGAGGCTCAAAATTGCCACCTTATGACGCAATGGATTAATATGAAGGTCAAGGCGGCTGTTGGCTCTGTTTTTCCTAATGAACCCGGCGCAACTTTTCACTACCGGCCGATTCCAGAAGGATATGCTAAGGTGATGGTGGATGAAATAACAGAGCGATTTGAGGACCTCCCGCTTGACCACCCTACCGGAGAAGGGGAGACTCGGCTGGGTTCTTCTCTGAAGACTCCATGCCTATGGCGGAAGGAGCTCATCAACCTTCTGAACTGGACGCCTCCGCCTCCTCCGCCTCCTCCGGTGAGTCAGGGCACTTCGCCTCCTCCACCGCCTCCTCCTCCGGCGAGTGACGATCAGGGCCCTCGGCCGGCTCCTTCTCCGGCGCGTGGCGGCACTCCGCCTCCTTCTCCGCCTGCGCCGGCGCGCCCGAGCAGCCAGCCTCCTCCTTCTCCGCCTCGTCAGCAAGGGCAGAAAAGACCCGCCGCCGCTCCGGCAGCTGCTCCGGCGCGTCGTAGTCCTTCTCCTCCGCCTCGTAAGCAAGTAAAGAAGACTGCCGCTCCGTCTGTTCGGCCGGCGTCTAGCAGTACAGCCAGAGGCGAGAGGACATACAGATTCGGTCCTTCTCTGAAGACTCCAGAGAAGATCGCGCGAACCGAAGTGGATGACTGGTTTCAAGGGTTGAAAGCAAAGAGACATCCACCTCCGGAGGAGAAGGTAGATCCGGTGAAAGTGAAGCGCACTCTGGCTGCCCTGGCAAAACCACCCAAGTCTCCGCCGAAAGGCAACTATGAGCGCATTATTGCAAAGACATGGGCCGAAGCGGAGCGGTCAGGAAGTACAGTCAGTGATAAAAGGATGAAAGAACGACGAGCAGCTGGGAAACAAATTGCCCAGCTCGGTGAACAAGCGAAGCAATCGTGCCCCCCGCTCAAGGTGCCTAGCGACATCGTCGATCCGAGGATGGTGCCCGGTTATAGCAATCTTGACGATTACCTGCCCGACGATGTACATTATGATCCCATGGACGTGCAGATACACAGATACGAGTACGGGAAGCCTCTCGTCAAAGATGAAAAATCTCTATCAACGATGATGCGAAGATTGCATGATTGGTACTTGAAAATCTGCAGAGAGTCTGGGGGGAGGAGTACTTTGTATGCGAGAGTTAAACCGGAGCATGACCTCGTTGGAGTTAAACTTTTGCCTATTCCATTTGAGGAGTTCTATCAGTTTTTCAATCAATTGGCCCCCGATAAAGCAACGGTCACCTGCTACTATCTGTAAGTACTACTACTTCTGTCATTAAGTCTCTCTATATAGCTCAGCTCTTTCATTGCATGTATTTATAATATCCTCACTATATTATGCAGATTGAAGATCGCCGAATTGAAGAAAAGACAAATCGGTGATATTGGGTTCGTTAACACATATCTCATAGATGCAACTGAGGTTGAACATCGTCCCGAAGATATAGAGGCCAACTTGCTACGATCATTCAAAAGAAATGAACACAAAGATATAATACTCTTTCCTTGCAACTTCAAGTGAGTGTTACTGTCTTGTGCATATTCGGTTTCCCTTATATATTAGTCCAGGTTATAGTAATGTAATTTACGAGTTATGCATGCGTGCGCAGTTTCCACTACATTCTCCTAGAGATTATGCTTGAGAAGGGAGTAGTAACTGTCTTGGACTCTAGACGAAAAGATCCCCAGGAGTATGCGGACATGACTAAAATCCTCAAGAAATAAGTTAAATCGATCATTATCCACCATATCAGCAACTTTGTTCATTTCCTGATATCAAATAATTGTTTTCTTTGTCCGGCAGGGTTTGGAGAAAATTCACCAGAAAAGCTCCGGGACTGTCGACGGAGCTGCAATTTAGACACCCGAAAGTAAGTACTATAGTAGCATGTTCCGCACATCTCCTAGTGATTCAAGCTCTAATTTCATCAATACCATTTGGCATTCTTGCTTATCAGTTTGATTGACCTCTATTTCTTGTAAAGTGGTTGTGGCAGGAACAAGGGAATGATTTCTGTGGATACTACGTCTGCGAGTCCACCCGCCACACGACGTGTGAGCGGGGTGGGTACTCTGACGAACAATATGAAGTGCGTAAATAACAATATTCACAATTTTATTTTATTACCATCATTTGTGTTGAGTTTCATTCATTCATATATATATATATATATATATATATATATATATATATATATATATATATATGTATTGACCCCCTTCTTCAAATTAGATGTTTCGGATGCGGAATGAACTCCTAGCACCAGATCGCATGCGAGCAATTCAAGAGGAATTGGCGGCATTCTTTCTTGACCATGTGATCGCTGAAGACGGAGAATACTATGTGGACCATGCATCCATAATTTAGGAGATTATATTTGTAAGAGATAATTATTGTATATATGTAGCCGGTAGTGTCGGACGATAGATATACGAGCACTTGTTGTTCGACCAATCTCTCGGAGAAGGAGAGGTGGTCGATATCACTTCTCTCTGTATGCATATATGCTCATGACGATCTTCTGTTTCCTTCGTTTGCTTACTAGCAAGCTAGCGTGTCTAGTCCTCTCTATACGTATGTATAGTACGTAGCGTCGACCAAGCACGGACATAAGAGAGGACACTTCTCTTTATTAATTAGCTATCTAACACAATGTATGAAATACCTAAATTAACCCCCCAAAACCCCCAACCCTCCCCCCTTTCAAAAAAAAAACAAAAACTCCAGCCACAGAAATGCTGACGCGTGAAGGCCTATTGGTCCCAGTTGGTGCCACGAACCGGGACCAAAGGCCCTCCTGCCTGGGCTCAGCGCGCAGGCCACATGGAGGCCCATCTATCCCGGTTTTGGTTAGAATCGGGACTAAAGGGTCAGGGCATTAGTAACGACCCTTTAGTCCCAGTTCAGTAACCGGGACAAAAGGCCCTTACGAACCGGGACAAAAGGCCCGTTTTCTACTAATGCTATGACGAGTACAACGCAACTCCGTTTCCGACAGAGAGAAAAGAAAGAGAACCATGAAAGGATGGCGCCACAGTAGATCACGGAAAAAGCCACCTGCCGCCTATCTGTTGGAGCAAAAATGGAACCGCCGCACACAGGCGATCACTGGAGACAAGATAGTGTGGCGAGAGGATAAACACATAAGTTTTGGTGGCGCACAAACACCTCGCCACGCCGACGGCTTTTCTGTATTTTCACTCCAGCTCGAACTCGATCATCCAGCTGCAACACACAGGAGTGAGGGGGGATTATACGCGTGCGTGCTGACGCACCCCACTTAAATGGTCTCCACGCCTCGCGCTCCACGGCTCGCGCGCCCGTCGCGCTCGTATGCGGACAACGCAGCCCGGTCCAGTGCCCTGACACTGTCACCCCTTCGCACTTGTCTCCAACTAACATACCAACGCACGCACACACGCGCTCGTGCGCTACACGGACCCGACTTGGGCGCACTCGATGCCGATCCGCACCAGGACCAGGGCATGGCTTTTTCTATCACTATCATCATTTTCATCGATACGTCGGGACTGTAGCTCCGAACAACCCCAAACGAACCAACGGACATACCAGAAAAGAGCCGACTACCACAACCATGGCGCGACTCCGCCATCACTTACCCCACCATCATTGACATAGAACCCTTGATGTCAAACACCTGCCACCACTACGACACACCTCCCACACAACCTCACCACCTCAATGTTGACATATTAGGGTGGGCCATGGGCCCATCTAACAATTTCAGAAAATCTCTAAGGGCCCACGTGGGTTGTATGGCACTAGGTGTAGTGGGAAGTTTGGTCCCCCTTGCTAGTTGGAGAGGAGTTGGGCCTCCTTATAAGAGATTCTCTTCCACGTGCTATTGAAGCTTGAGAAGAGAAGTGGTTCCCGTGTGCTCCTTCTCCGACGCCCGCCGAGTCACGAGTTGCGGAATAAGCCGAGCCAAGCTCACATCAGTGCGTTTATTTTTGCCGGTCATGTACGGAGAGTCTTTGACAGGTGGATCAGACCGTGGGCTGTTACTGATTCAGACATGGGTCAAGCACACGTCCCTCCACGCGGCCGCGCATATATATGTGCGACGTCTGCCAATCCTAGCCGCCACGCGAATCAGATCATATCAGCCTCCACGCCCACGTCGTTCCATTGCTGCTATTGCCGCCGGCTTCTCTATCCCGTTCACCGCGTACACGAGCAGGCCTCCGAAACCCCGCCACCTCAGATCCTGTATGGGAGAGGGGTCATTAGGTTTTTGGGGAGTGACTACACGACTGCTCGCCTCCGATCGTCCGCTTCCTCTACGTCTGCATCGCCTTCGCCATCACTATGTCCTCCAAGAAAGTAGTGAGAAGTAGTGGGGGCCCGAAGCACATCACCACAACAACTCCTTCAAGAAAGCACAAACTCCCCTGAAAGTTGTTGGCTCCACCCTACACCAACAAGCAATGAGGACCTTCAGCGCCAGATCCAAGCCGGAAGGGGAGACTCATCGCAGCAGGGCCGTGCAGCAGCGCGGGGAACCAGGACTTTGCACCGTCCTGCCATGGGGCACCACATCGCGGAGAGAGCAGGAGGAGCCGAGGGAGCATGTCCCATGTCATTAGAATGTTTAATGACATATGTCTCAACGTGTCATGTCCTACTCATCATAAATCCTTACTGCCGAGTGTATCTTGTAAGTACTCAGAGGAGGACTCGAATTGCTAGGTGGCTTGATGAACATGTGTCTGCAGATGCTGATGGCCATGACGAGGAGCCATACTATTTCACAATTAATGTGATTATCTGAGATGAAATACAACAACTTGTGATAGAAGAGCTAGTAACTTAAATTAAGAATAATCCTACTTTTAGGTATTCGAAACTATCTATCTATAATTCTATAATATACTAGAAGTAAAATACGGGTAAAAAATAGAGCCATTATATTAGTACACATGATCTTAGTTATTTTCAACAATTATATTTCAAATCAACAGCAATGATGAGAAGTTACAAATTCACGCACATGTTTGTCACGTCCATCCATTGGTTGGTAGACAAAAAAAATCTAGATTGGTTGCCCAAGACGTACGTGGAAAGGTAAATTCAATTTGTCCAACTATCATGTGCAATGTGAAAGATGATTGGTAACGAAAACAAAGGGGAATGTTACGTGACGAATCTTTCTTGTGAGGGATTTCCCAGCAAACGCGCCAACAACCGTCAGATCAGAAGCACAAATCTAAAAGCTAGCCAGGTGGAAACGTCAGCTGAGACCAAACGTTCGCTGGGTGTTCCTTGTGCGAACATCCTCACGGACAAGACTAGATCCTGTCAACACCACACCACTCGAAACTTCATTTTCATCTTGGGCGCCCACTTTTCCTCTTTCTTGTCGGTGACAGCGCAGAGGCGACAGTGGCGGGGATCTCTCGCATGGTGTGAGGCGCTCCTGGCCGAGGATTGCGGTGGTGGTAGAGATGGCACGACACATCGCGCGTGGCTGCGATGGTGTCGCGGATCTCGATTGAGGCGGGAGCTGGTACTCCTTACTATTTTTCGCTCCTAGCTCTGCCGCCATTATCGTGTCACCTATTCGCAGTTTTTCAAGTGTTCTATTTCTCTCACATTTTTTATGTACACGCATGGCGCAGAGACCAAATATACCCGCGAGGGAAGCTAAATCTATCTCATAAAACTCTATGGAAATTGGACATTATCATACAGAGATAAAAAATGATTTACATTTGAAAGGAGAGCCATTTGGGTGGTTATCACCTGTTATGTTTGTTTTAATGGATGAACTCTTAGCCTGCGAGCATCTCAAACCAGACTTGATTATTTTGGCTCCCTATACCATCTATTATTGGCAGCTCTCGCCCACCCATCATTTGGCCGGACGGGAAATCACACCCCCTATCTCCCCCTTACATATAACACTCCATGTATCACTCCATGTACACAGGATGATAGATATTTCCCCCTTACATATAACATCCCATGTACACATGATGATAGATACCAATTACAAGCATCTACTTCATTCTGCGTATTAGTACTCTTGACGCCTCCTATTCCAACATGTTTGTCGCATGCTTGATGTGGTGAGCCAGCACGACTAGCTAGTATGTCAAATGAAGAGGGACAAAAATCGTGCTATTCGTCTGGGCAGATGGAGTGGTTTATATATCAGGTAAAAGGATTGGTTGGTGCAGTGTTATTTTTTTTCTATTAAGTGAATGCATTTTAGCTGGAAAACATTTCCTATCAGGTAAAATTATTTCACTCAAAAAGTTTGAGGTAGCAGTACGTGTTAACTACAATCTTTTGCAGCTCGGAATTTCTAACTAACCTTGAAAATAAAAAAAATAAAAAATGAGGCTGAAACCGCCGGCATATGCATCAATAGATGTACACAACCATATTTTATTATATTATTTAGCAAAGGTCTGACAAGAATATGGGTAACAACGAATGGCAAAGTGGGTAACCATATTTTATTATATTATTCGACAAAGCCACCATTCACACCTGCAGACTCGACAATGAACAATGCCATCATGCATCACAATCTAGAACTAGGGTCACCACCGATCCGACGGCATGACATAGCATGAGCGCAAACCCAATGGAGCATAATGGCTATGACCACACGCACATGCTTCAGAAGTCGGCAGCATCGTCGGACCACTGACCCATCTCCAGGAAAGAGATCCCCATTATCCTTGCCAGGTCAGCCAGTCGTCAACACCGCCTCAGCGCCAAACAATACCACCGACCTGCGCTCGCCCATCGAGATGCATCCACCACTGAGAATCCACTGCACCATACCGCCGAGATCTGTCGTTGTGATGGGGCGGAACGGCGGTGGCGCCGACAGAAGGAGAAGAGCTTTTCTTGTGGAGGAGGAAAGAGACACGTGATAATGATGGATCAAGTTTTTAGGTGCAACAATTGATGACTAGTTATAGTATAATGATTTAGAATGGCAAAATCCTGGTAACGAGGGATGGCAAAGCGGATTGTCCACACATGGGTAAGAACTATGGCAGCAACGAACTCCCGGCTATCGAATCTTCTATTCCATGAAGGCGTATATCCATATGGGAGTTGCACTAGATCTATTGAGGGAAAATATATGATAATAGCGTGTATTTATAGTTTTTGTCTCACATATGTAGAATCGGAAAAACATTTTCTCTCTAATTACATCTGCATACGTAATTCCCGGTCAAATATATTACTATCATAATTAGAGGCTCCATGTAAATTACCACCTCAATAGGAGAAACTCAAATGCTATGTGTCACACGTGTGGCACAAAGCACTCCGGCTCTGATGGTTTTCACAACTAAAGTTACCGAAAAGAAAAAACAAACCCAAAAAATAAACTGAAACTTGCCATCCAAAGAAAAAGTTACCATGATTGACAACTAAAGCTGTCATCCTATCATCACTAAACTTACCAAAAATAAGTTCGGAGTTGCCATGTGTTCGTGCCACCCTAGTGGCACTTATCAGGGTCCTAGGACAAAATAGAAAAAAAAACCATTGATTTGGTGGGACAGAATTATAACAGTTTTGATGGAAAAAAAAGACTCCATCTCACGTACAATATATTTATTTGGTGGAACCGAATTATAAAAGTTTTGGTTAAACAAATGACTCCATGTGTCAAAGAAAATATAATTCCTATGACATCTTCTTCCACTAGTAAAAAACAGGGCATCAGTCCCGGTTCTAGAGGGCCTTTAATCCCGGTTCTGCAACCGGGACAAAACGATCGGGACTAATGAACCGGGACTAAAGGAGCTGCATGTGGCCGCTTCGGGGCGCCCAGGAAGGAGGACTTTTAGTCCTGGTTGGTATCACCGACCGGGACTAAAAGGCAGCCACGCGTCAGCAGCTGCTAGGCACTGGGGGTTTTTTTCTATAGGAGGAGTTTAGGGGTTTTGAAGGTTTTAGGGGTTTCATATTGTGTTAGCTAGCTACTACATATAAAGAGAGGTGACCTCTCTTTCTCCGTGCTTAGTCGATGCAGCTACTACATATAGAGAAAACTAGTGGTTGGGGCGCACCCAAGGTGCGCCTCCTGAGAGGAAGTTGAGGCGGTGCCAGATGGGGTGCGCCTCTTTCACCTTCCTACTTGTACTATGACCTGTTGTTTGGCCATGAGACATTTTCGCTTCTGTTTAGTTTGAAGTTAGGATGCTCTCAACGGGGAAGAAGATTCAGGATAAGTAAAAATGCCCTTGTGATGTCCTTCTGCTTATTTTCCTCATGTATATGATTCTATCTCTACACCACAAAACGAACAAAAAAACCTTCTTCCCTGAAGAACAGGCCTTGGCCTCGAACCTCGGTAGGACCACAAACACAATTGACGTCATATAAGAGCGAGTACTATATCAGCAACTTAAATGTAACAGAGGGTGTATCCATACGACCAAACAGTGAAAAAAAGCAGCAGATTTGGTTCATAATTATAAACTGGTCATCGAGATTTATCAGGACAACACAATTATTTCAGCACCTAAATACAACAATATGCTTGACCGAGATACAACGATAGTAAACATACATGGTCTATGTTCTCGAAATAACCGTGTCACCTGTCATCTCTATGAGCAAACATAGATAGCAAGGTTATACGCATAAATGTTAAGTGAAAGGAGCTAACAACTATTCGCTGCAAAGGCAGTGGCCTTTGCATATCCACGGCTGAATTATCAAGTTTCATATACAAGCAAGGAAGCTAGCATGACATAGTTTAACTCTTCAGTAAAAATGAATGTAAACAGAGTGATTTGCGGTGGTCATCAGTGAAATGAATGTTGGCTTTTGCAGAAGAACAATGGCTCTTTAGGTTTTTAGGAGCATCAGCAAGTGAATGAAGCAATAAGAATTTTTAAAAATTGGCGTGCAAATTATAGAAGATCAAACAGAGCAACCCAACATTGTTGTATTTATGGATTTAGGTCTGTCAGAGTGCAGAGCAAGTATATAGAAAGAACAAGAACACAGCAACTGAGTTGTGTCGCTTGATACATGTGAATTATCAAATTTCAACATTTCATGGCACTGAAATATTCAAAAATCGGAAAAGCTAATTTCCAGACGTACGGAAATTAGTAACAGATCCGAACGATGTTGTCACCGTTCGATTTGCATCCATCGGCGCGCGATTAAAGCGAGGTTTGTTTCGCTGGCGATTCCCATGGATTCCTTCGAACGTACTTTCCTTCCCTTTTTTTTCTCGTGATTTGTTTCCTTCGAACGTATACTTTCCTTCTCTGTTTTTTCTCCTCCGAATGTACTTTCCTTCCCTTTTTTTCTCGTGATTGGTTTCCTAAACACGTACATTCCTTTCCTTTTTTTTTTCTTGTGAATGGTTTTCTTGGTCCTGTAGGTAGTGCATTACCAACTCCTCTATGCCTCGTTGCCTTCTAGTTGAAAGAAGAATGTTTATAATTGTGTTAAAAAGGAAGAAAATCCTTACACTTTTTTGAACAGCACACAAGCTAATCGAATAAGTGTAAAATGACGTGAGAAGTGGAATTCTAAATTAACAACATCCTAATAGATGACCCAATCAGACCCCTTTTTGTACTAATAAATCGTTATGATTTTTTTAGAACAATAAATCGTTATGATTATTAAGTGGAGATCCTTTTTACGCACGAGCTGCGTCTAAAACTGAATATCAGTCGCTGTAATTATTAACTTCAAGAACTCCAATGAGCTTCAAAAGTTATCATCAAAACGATGAAATTGTTATCAGGCTATACATAGCATAGTTAGCAGATCAATCATGTTAAATTACCAACATGTTTAGGTACGCACAGCTGACCACATGCTACTAACTTCTGTATAAATAACATGAAAATATATACACCGCAGACATAATAACTTATGTACCAACATCGTGATAAATTTAACCCGAAGAAAAAAGTTGTCGACACACCCCTGGTAATTTATATATCAATAGCATGATAATATATGCATGGCAGACATGAGAACACAAGTACAAACACCACGAACTTGATAATTTAGCTACAAACATCGCGATAACTTTTGACCAAGAAAAAAAGTTGTTGACCACACACCCCTAATAACTTCTGTACACTAGCATGATAATATAGCACCGCATACATGGTATCTTAGATACAAACACCGCGATAACTTAGACATCAAGGAGAAATTTTGTTGAAAAACATAACCTCAATAACTTTTGCGTAAATATCATGGTAATATAAGCACCGCATACCTGATAACTTAGGTGCAAACACTGCGGTAAGTTTTACCTAAAAAAGTAATGTTCAATGCACACCGCAAAAGAACTTTTGTGTAAATAGCATGGTAACATACAAACCACTGACCTGATAACTTAGTTACAAGTACCGCGTAACTTGACCCGAGGAAAACAATGTTGAAACACACCCCTCTAACTTTTGTGTAAAGAGCATGGTAATGTACGCACCATAGACCTGATAACTTACGTACAGACACCGCTAATTTTGATCCGGAGAAACAAATTAGTGCAAACATACCCCGGTAACTTCTGTATAAATAGCACGGTAAGATACACACAATAAACCTGATAACTTAGGTACAAACACAGCGGTAACTTTCAGCCGGAGATTTTTTTTAAAACGTTCCCCGGTAACTTTTGTGTAAATAGCATGGTGATATACATGCCGCAGACCTGATAACTTAGTACAAACACCATGGTAACTTTTGATCCTGTGAAAAAGTTATCGAAATATGTATCGTGATTACTTCTGTGTAAACAACATGACAATACACACATAAGCTAATAACATACTTAACTTGGTAACTTTTGGCCAAAATAACTTATGTTGGAAATAACTTATGCACCCCAGTCCTGGTACTTTTCGCGAGGAAGGGGTGATGAAATATACCCCGGTAACTTTTATGTGAATAGCACGGTAACTCACACATCGTAGACCTGATAACTAATGTACCCCAGTCTTGGTAAATTTGGTAACCAGGTGGGGGGAGGGTGGTTGGTGAAATATACCCTTGGTAACTTTTTGTGTGAATAAAATGATAACTCACACATCGCAGACATGATAACTTATATGCGTCAGTCTTGGTAAATTTCGGCAACGGTGGTGAGGGGTGGGGGAGGGTTGTTGATGAAATATACCTCCATTAACTTTTTGTCAATAGCATGATAACTCACACATCATAGACCTGATAACTTAGGTATAAACAATGCGTTAACTTTAGACCCGAATAAAAAGTTATTGAAACATACCCTGGTTACTTCTGTGCAAATAGTGCGCTAATGTATGCATCCGGAGCTGATAACTTAGGTATAAATACCACGGTAAATTTGATCCAGGGGAAAGAAGTCGTTGAAAACACATCTCCGGTCACTTCTACATAAATAATATGTTAATATACATATAACATAACTGGCAACTTTACGGTAACTTTTGACCAAAAAAGAGATCAAAACATGTCAACATGAGATCTAGTTTCAAAGTACTCATCGCGATGGATTTTTTTATGTGAGAACGATTTTTCAATAAAAAACGACAATTTGAGCTATAAAATATTTTACATTTTTGAAGTAGCGAGAATTTAGAATGAGATCAGATTTCATGTGCTCTACTGCATTTGCATGTGGAGGGAATGTTGGAGGAGCCATTTTTATGCCCCTGTAATTCCCATGTAAACAGGATGGTAACTGGCGTACCACATAGGTGATAACTTATTTAGCATAGGTCTGATAACTTTTGACCTAAAAAAAGTCATCAAAACATACCAATATGGGATCAAGTTTCGGAGGTCTCGTCGCGACGGATCTTATATGTGAAAACGGTTTTTCAATCGAATCAACGGTTTGAGCTACAAAATATTTTAAATTTTCGCATTAGGAAGAATCTTTGATGACATCATCAATTTAGTATTTTCTGCATGTATATGATTAGTAGCTGCTAGTTAACTGCTAATGGACCGTGGACACACATAGAAAAAAAAAGAAAATAAGATAAAGCTAATGCATGTATACAAGCTAGGAAATAGAGAAATTATACGGATTTGTTGCTTAACTTCAGTACGTGTGGAAGTTAGCATTGTCTTTAAAAAATAATACCAGCTGGAGACCTGAATATAGAGAAATGAAGCTCACTTCGAAAGAACACTCATGCCTGATCATTGTAGAAAGAATAACAAAATAAGAACAAAGTGATAATAGCACTCATTTCATGTGGTAAATCAAAAAAGGAGAAGCTTCCCTGATTTTACAGATCACAGGACTACCCCACAATCTAAAACAGAGGAACATCTCATAAGTACAAAGTAGATGAACCAAAAGCAACCTATATTTCATTCATGTGAGAAATAGCTAAGCAATGATTTATCGAAAGTATCCTAGGAAAAGGCCGGCAGAGAGTGGAAATGAATCAATCCTCAAGCCGGGGACAACTCCTGCTCCGCGCCGCCTCGCCTCGGGCCTCCTCCTCGAGATGCGCGCCAGGGGCGTCGCCGCGGACGGCTTCTCCTACTCCACGCTCCTCGCCGCGCTCACCTTCCTCCCGCTCATGGAGGCCGACGCCGTGGCGCCGGACCTCGTGCTCTTCTCCAACCTCATCCACCTCGCCCTCCGCGCTGGCGACGCGCCCAAGGCACTCGCGCTCTTCTCCAGCCTCCGCGCCGCGGGGATCAGGTCCGACCTCAAGGCCTACAACGCCGCCATCGCCGCCTACTGCAAGCCTGACCTGCTCCGCGACGCCAAGCGCCTGCTGCTCCTTGACGTCCCCACCGACGGCGTGGCCCCCGACGCCGAGTCCTACGCCCCGGTCCTCGCCGCGCTCGCGCGCCGCGGCTGGCACCTCGTGGCGGTCTCGCTCTTCTCGCACATGCGCGCCGTGGCGCGCTCAAGCCCGACCACTCCGTCTTCAACATCGTGCTCAACGCGTACGGGCAGCTGGACCTCGCGCGCGACGCTGACCGGCTCTTCTGGTCCATGCGCCAGGCCGGGGTGCCGCCGAGCGTCGTCACGTACAACACCATGCTCCGCGTGTACGGCGACGCCGGGCTGTTCGGGGAGGCGGTCCACCTGTTCGGCCTCATGTGCAGCACCGCCTCCGACGGCGGCAGCAACGGCGTCCTTAGGCACAACGTGGTGACGTACAACACCATGATCGCCATCCACGGCAAGGCGCTGGAGGACGACAAGGCCGGGAGCCTGGTGCAGCAAATGCAGGCCAGCGGCATCCAGCCCAACGCCGTCACCTACTCCACCGTCCTGTTCATCTGGTTGAAGGCCGTGAAGCTCGACCGCGCCGCGAAGCTCTTCGAGAAGCTGCGGGAGTCTGGCACGGAGATGGACCCCGTGCTGTACCAGATGATGGTGGTCGCGTACGAGCGTGCCGGGCTCGTCTCACAGTCCAAGCGACCGCTGCGCGAGCTCGGAGACCCGGACCAGGCCATCCCCAAGGAGACGGCCATGAAGATCCTGGCCAGCGCCGGGCGGGTGGAGGAGGCCGCGTGGCTGTTCGTACAAAAAGCACGGACGGAGGTAGGTGGTAGCAGGGCGTACCTGCACTTGTCCTAGAGGACGGCGAAGCCGCCGGATCGCAGCGGTCAGCCCTTCCTCCACTGCCCCGCCGCCTCTGCGTGGCCCGGCGCAGGATCTAGTCGAGGATGGTGCTTCTCTCGCGGTCCTCACGGCGGGTCCTTAGATCCGGCGACACTGAGGGAGAGAAACGATCCCAGCAGCGCTGTTCGTGAGAGAAGCGGCAACCTGACCCCCACCCTCGCCTGCTTCTCCCTCGTCCGTCATGGGAACATGGCGCCCATCATACCGCGGCCACCCGCCCACCCGTTCGTGGAAGGGGGTCTCCGTGGGATTTGGGGTGGCTGAGAGAGGAGTAAAGGAGAGGCGTTGCGTGCGCTTGGGACAGAAAGTGGAGACGAGGAAAGGGAAGGACGGGCGTTTCTCTCTTCAGAGCGCAGTAGTACACCAACGGCCGCCGTACAACGCTACTAGTACATCGCACGAAGCAAACGGTTTCATAGCTCAGTAGTACAATCCCTGCAACAGTACAGCGCGCGTCGTTTCCTATCCTACGTGGACATGCCCAGGAAGCGCTCCTTGCGCGACTGTTAATGGGTTTTATGACCTCTCTTTCTACGTGCTTGGTCGACGCTAGCTATTACATATAGATAGAACTCGACGCTAGCTAGTAAGCAAATGAAGGAACCATTAATCATCATCATCATCATTATAATAACAACTCATCATCATAGTCATATATATAGGAACTAACTCATCAATCTAGCACAAAGGTAGCACATAAGTCATCATCATGATAACAACTCATCATCATAGTCATATAAGAACTAGCTCATCATTCTACCACAATGTAGCACATAAATACCTAAGACCTCCTACTCACTCGAAGGTAAAATAGCATAAAACAGGTAAACCCCTGATTCTCCATTATGTAGAATACAGATGAACCTATCTGCCATTTGTGGGCTGCGCTTGATGTTGTCCCCAAGTAGTTCTCTGCGATCTTTCACAACTCTTATCCAATCTTTGATTGTGAGGATGTCATCGCTTCGACGAATCGTGTATCCACTGCGGTGGTATGTAGGCCAACTTGGCTGTAAGCTAACAATCCTCATGTCACCATTCATTTCCATAAATCTAGGTATACAATCCGTCGTGAGTTTATGTTGAAGAACATCATAATAACATACTTAGAAAAATGTAGTTTAGCTTAAAAGAATCTATGGAAAAAAATGCATTGATGACATAATAGGAAAAATCTTACCATGATATCTCGATCGATGTTACCGTAGTTTAATACATGCACCAGCGGCACGTATAGAGAATAACTTGGAGAGATATGATAATTCGTCTTAAAAGTCTCAACATCTTTAATCCATGAAACGAAATGATGTATCTCCTCACAATTTAGCTCAGACCCATAAGTGTAGTACGTTTTGTCTACTACTTTTCGTACATTTCTTGAAGAATGGAAATAAGCTGTCAATAATTTTTGTAAATACAATAAAATTTACTTATTGAATATATTTGAGAAACTCAGATAGAGGTAGAAGTGGCAGCATCTGAACATCCACTCAAATGTCGATATTAGCTTCGTCGACATTATCTTCATCTATGTCATCTTCGGGATCATCACCCAGATCGAAGGTGACGTACATACCCTCCTGAAAACCATACGCCTTGCATAGTGATGCCCAATTCGAGCATCCAAAATGGGAGTAGGTCACCGCATTGTATAGCTTTACGTTAAAAGCATAACCATGATGCGTCCTGAGGTGAACTCTCTGTTTTTCTGCATATTTTGACGATCTTCAAAATCCAGCTTCTCCAAGACAAAACGTCTTGCATGGCAGGGGATGCACAAGTTGAATTGTAGAAAGCGGAAATTACACGTTGAGGAAACATAAGTCATGCTTAATTACGGAAAATACTTGTCGTCGTTGCATACCGTATAAACATCGAAGGTCTCGTCGAGCTTAATGCTGAAGCGTCGACCGCCTTCCAGGTGAGACCTGTCGCACAGACCACGGTTTTCGCCGCAGTACTCGCACTCTTGGAACCTATCATCGTCGCCAGACATTTCATATGTTCATAATTCAAATATCACTTGTATGAAAGACACATAGACATATAACAATGCAACCACTAGATAAACCAGATATGAAGAAGCTCATGCACACAACATTGAGATACCTAGATAAACTATATAGGGTGACAAAGCATGGTGGATCATCACACGAAACAACGCACTATGCAACCAGTATAACACTATCAAGCATGGCATTAGCACACAACACTATCATACTAGTTGCGACGTAAAAACAGAAGGACCATCATACTAAGAAAGTAATCATCTGATTCATGGCATCAATCATTTCAACCTAAGTACTACACTAACATGAATAACATGATTCCATGCATTTCCTATCTGGTACATGCATCATACACTTGCAAGTACATAGATATACAACGAGTATGCAATAACATAACATAGAATTGATAGAGAACAATTTACTCAATAGAAGAATTAATGTACAACATCAACAAGCATAACCTATACGTAGCAATATAAATCTACAAGATGACATAAAGAAACCAACACCATATAATCATGGATAATATCATCTACAAAATAAGAGTAACAACTAAGTAATAATGTCATCTATAAAATTTGTTCTTTGATTTGCAAAGGAGCTATATTTTCCCAATTCTTTTGCACCCACAAAAATTACTCCATCTATTTGACAGTGCCCACAACCCATTCCACCCAAAAATTGCCACAACTTGCCACCGAGGAGCTCATGAAGGCTAGTAGGAGCAGAAGAGAAAGGTCGGTGACGAGGTCCGGTCGGTGACGAGGACGGGCGACTCAGGGGGCATAGCGATGCCTGGGGGCGTCGGGGCCAGCGACGAGGAGCGAGCGGGCTCGGAGAGGGCATCGGGGCAGGTAACGGGGACGGCGTTGGGGGCGGCGATGAGGAGCGGGCTCGGGGAGGCGACGGGGAGGTCCGGTAGCCTGGCAGCGTCCTGCTCTGCTTCGTCGTCGTCGGGGAGAACTGCAGTGGTGGTTTGCAATTTTTCTAAGTGTGCGGTTATATAGCCACCTAAAGGACACCCTCTAGTCCCGGTTCAAGCCACCAACCGGGACTAATGGGCTATTTCAGCAACCCAAAGGGCGGGAAGCACAACCCTTTAGTCCTGGTTGGTGGCTCTTACCGGGACTAGAGGGTGTCCTTTAGTCTCGGTTGGAGCCACCAACCGAGACTAAAGGGGTGGCACAACAGTGTGGAAAGTTTACTCCCACCTCGCTAATTGAGAGGAGCTCGGAGTGGTTTATAAGCGCTGTTGCCGCTGCCCTCTCGAGCTCCTCTCTAATGTAGGCAGTAATCTCACGCCCTGTTGGGCCTGCTTACACTACGGGACTACATCCTGGCCCATGTGTAGGGTTTCTAGTCGTATGCAGGCCGTGGTGGCTAGTAGGTGGGCCTTTTTTTCATTTTTTGCAGATGTTATGTTTTTAAAATTTTAATGTTATTTTTTGCATATGTTATTTTTAGTTATATAATTTTAGTTGCATAAATTGTATATAATTTTAGTTTTATAAATTTTATATAATTTTAATTGCATAAGTTTTATTTTTATTGATTCTTTTTAGTTCATTCCTTTTGCTATTAGAGTTTATAAAAACTTTTTAGTTTGCTATTAAAGTTTGTAACAAAAATACTTTATGAAAATTCTTTTACTATTAAAGTTTATAACAAAAAAATACTTTGATAATTTTAGTTAATATCATTTTGATCCTTTTTAGTTGATTCTTTTTCGAATATTATATTTTAATTGTTTCTTTTTTGTTCATTCTTTTTTGCTATTACAGTTTTATAAAAGCTTTTTAGTTCATTCTTTTTGGTATTAGAGTTTTATAAAAGCCTTTTTGTTCATTCATTTTGCTATTAGGTCATTATTTGAGCTAAATGACCCTAAATTGAAAATCACTACAAATGAATTCTGAAAAGGTTGAAACTTGGCATGGTATCATAATTTCACCCACATAGCACGTGCTAAAAAGTTGTGAGGGTTACGGGAAAAACTGGATGCACTTCTTGTACAAACTGGACAATCTCTTTTGAAGTATCAAGGTTTCGAACGAAAGCTCATCTATTAGAAAAAGATATTTTATGTTTTTTAACTTATTTTAACTCCAGACTTTTTGTGCGTTCAATATGCACCATTCAAAGCCACATAATCAATTTTCAACCCTTTTCTGACTGCATTTGCTATTTTTCATGCATTTAATGATTTTTGAGCTAAAACTAGAAAATGGACATATATGGTTTTGAGGTAATTATATGATGTTATCTTGTTCTCCATGATGCACCACTTGGCCTAGGTCAATGTTTAAACCATTTTAGCCGGTGTACCAAGTTTGAGCTCATCTTGACATGTTTAGCAATGTAAAGTTGCTCAAACTAGAAAATGGACAAATATGATTTTGAGGAAATTATATGATGTTATCTTGTTCTCTATGATGCATCACTTGGCCTAGATCAATGTTTAGACCATTTTAGCAGGTGTACCAAGCTTGAGCTCATCTGGACATGCTTAGCAATGTAATGTTGCTAAAACTAGAAAATGGACAGATATGGTTTTGAGGGAATTATATGGCCAAAAACAGTGGAGCATATATATAGGCATCTCTTTAGTCCCAATTGGTGGCTAGAACCGGGACTGATCATGTCACACAAGCTAGATAAAGAACTTTGCTGGGTAATGAGCAAAGGACGACCACAACTATTTGGCACTTGGCAATTGAGTCTGATAAAGAAAAGAATGCCTCGTAGGAGATTGAGAAGAGAACTTATCGTTTTCTATGAAGTTCCAAGTAAACTGACCGATTTCCCTCAACAACAAAAAAGTAAACTGACCTATGGCATCCAAGCTTTTAAATCTAGGCCGATATATTAGTTTTGGGCCTCGACCGATATGAACATAACATAGCATTTTATAAATATCATTTCACACATATCATCCGATATGGACCGAAATATCGATCAATATGGCTGATATCTGATGCCCACTGATATAGGCTGGTACGGTGATGAACACAATTATTTATCAGAAAGTGGTGAAAAAAGATTATGTATTTACAGTTTCATCTTAAATTCAGAGTCGTGCATATGAACGCGCTACTCCTACTTCTGACTAAACCGCTCGATTCGTTCTTCCCAACAGCCACTTTCCCCAATCGCAACTCCTCCGCTGTCGCCGCCCCGTCGCCCGTCGGTCGCCGCGCGCTCTCCCGTCTCTCTCCCGCCTCAACACCGCCCCCGACCCCGGATTCGACGCCGCCCCCGATCCCGACCTCGACGCCGCCTGCCCCTCCCTCGCCGCAGTCACCGTAATCCTCTGCCTCTCCTGTCCCCTACCGTCCTCTCTCTCTGCTAGGGCAATTTATATATGTGTTGATGCTGTGTTGATGTTCATATGAACCCTAGGTGTTCATATGAACCCTAGGTGTTCATATGAACCCTAGATTTGTTTAGGGCAGTAGGCATTTTTTAGCATTTAGGAAAAATGATTAGCAATTTTTTTAGGAAATTAGCTATGGCAAATTTTTATGAAAATGCCTAAACAGTAATTTCATTTGCATATTGTTGTTATATGATATATGTCATTGATGTTCATTTGCATATTCCATTATTGAAGTGGTTCGATTGTGCCCAAGTGGCTTTGTTGTTTCCAGGAAATGAAGCCGAGTGGCCTATGTTTTGCTGGAATGTTGATTCATTTCCGTTCCGGCAAATTTCAGGTTCTCGATTTGTCCACTTTTTAGCAAAAGTCATGCCGAAATTATCTGTGAATTTCGGCATGACTTGTGCTACAAACTAGGACATATCGAGTGCCCGGGATTTGCCACACCGGGAAGGAGTCAACGTTCCTGCAAAGCATAGGCCTTTTTTATGTCATTATTCATTTTATTAGGTATAGAATTAATTGACTAGATTTAATCGTAAGAACTAGTTGAATTAATAGAACTAGTTGAACATGTCACATTTGTTGTTATTTTTTTAGTTAAAGCAATTTTTCGCGCATTGACGTTGATGATGCCTATCCTGCATCCTCGTCGTCGAGTCGGCGAAGGACACCTGCATCACCAGATGGGCCATGTCCGGGACTAGGCTCCACCGGGGTGGTACTGGGAGGCGCTACCTACCGGGGGCGCAGGTTGGTGAGGAGTCAGCCTGACGTTCACCCGAACCTTCTTTGGTGGCGGTCGCGTGGGCCAGTGACGGTCCAGAGGCTCGAGGACCCCACAGAGGTGGTGCGTCACTGTGTCAGTGAGGAGGACGCGCACGTCCGTCGTTACTTGTTTGCATTGGAGCACAGGTTCTCCAGGGATCTCACCGGAGATATGATCCTGTGATGGTTCCTTCTCTTTGAGTGTCCACCGCCTGCGCCGATACCCGTCGTGCGCTAGGGTTTTAGTTGTATTAGTGATTTTATATGTATGATACTATTCGGGATGTATTAGTGATAATATTCGACGATGTACGGACACATGAGATGATTTACTTTTACTTATTGAATGCATGCTAATTTGAATACTTATTTATTTTACGATTTGGTTTTTCTTATTGAATGCTCAAGTCAATATCAGTCCTATAAGATATTTTGAGTATCCTGGAGTTGTCTTCGATCGATTTTCAATTAATGTTTCAACTATGAACATAGGAAATGTCTGACAACGAAAAGGATTTCGGTATTTGCAAATACTGCGAAGACGAGCGTGGCCTGTGCGACGGAATATTTCTAGATGATGATAGGCGCTTCAGCATCAAGCTGGACGTGAACTTCAAAGTGGATACAGTAAGTCACAACGACAAGTCTTTTTTCGTAATTAAGCATGACATATGCTTCATTTGCTTCAACTCATAATTTTTTTTACTATTCTACTAGCGTATCCCTGCCATGCAAGAGTTTTTGTCTTGGATAAGATAGGTTTCAGTCGTACAATGGAGGTAAAGAAAGTTTACTTGAAAACCGAGCATGGTTATATTTTCCATGCAAAATTATACAACGCAGACGACTACACCTATTCTGGATGCAAAACTTGGCGAGAACTATGCAAGACTTATGCATTTGAGCCTGATATGGTTATCACCTTTGATATCCGTCCAGAAGATGATATTGAAGGTAATACCGACATCTGGGTCGATGTGCAGACGCCTCCAGTTATACCATTATGTGAGTTTCTCAACCATATTTATGTCTTTGATATTATTTATTCAAAAATAGTTGACAACTAATTTCTATTGTCAATTTATTTTGGTTCAAGCAAACATGTCCAGCACTTGATAGACAGGACCTACTACTGTCCCGGGGCTGAACTAAACTGCGAGGAGCTAAGTCATTATGTTTGATGGCTTGAGAATCTTGATACTGTCAAGACAAATTTTCTTCCTGCACTTAGAAATGTTAATACTGAAAATGTGCGACCAATAGTGTTCGTAATGAACTACGGTCATATCTATTTAGGAAAGATGGTAAGATTTTTACTATTTATCCTTAGTGCATCTTTTGCATATATTTTTTTAAGCTAAACTTCATTGCTAAGTATGTTACTATACGATGTTTTTCAACATGGACTCCCGATGAATGTTGTGCCTCATGGGATCGAGACTAATGGTAGCATGAGTATTGTTAGCTTACAGCCAAGATATCCTACAATGCACTTTAGTGCATTCAAGATTTCTAAGAGCGAGGAAGTCTTAATAGTGAAAGACTGGACCAAATTTGTGATGGAGGAACGCAGAGAAGTACTAGGGGGCAGCAATCAGAAGCGCAGCCCACGATTACGAGACAGGTTCATCTGCATGCTCCAACTTGATGAAGGAGGAGAGCTACACATGTTTTATGTTATTTTACCTGAGAGAGAGCAGCAGGAGTGATTAGCTAGCTAGAAATGAGTTTGAAGATGATGATGTGCTACACTATGACTATGATGATTAAATAGCTAGTGTTGGTGATAATGACTATGATGATTATTATTAGCTAGTGTTGGTGGTGATTAGATAGCTACCGCATCTAGTGTTGGTGGTGATTAGCTAGCTAGAATAAGTTTGAAGATGATGATGTGTTACACTATGACTATGGTGATTAAATAAATACTGTTGGTGGTAATGACAATGATGGTGATTAAATAGCTTGTGCTGGCGGATTAGATTCAAGTGGAGGCAACATGTGGTGCACATCGAAAGTACTACTAGTCCAAACTAGATCAAGTTTGGATTAGTAGTATACTTTTGACATGCACCACATATTGTCTCCACTTGAACCTAATCCACCTTCATTTGACACACTGTTATGGACATAATGATATAAACCTCATAATTGGTATTGTACCAAAATTTGCATAACGGCGTATAAATACACTAAAAATAAAAAAGGGTACTAGTAGCGATGGATAGTAAACAAGCTACAACTAGCTAGATTAACAGCAGCGTGGGATAGAACAAGCGTTGCCGCTATGTGTCTGAGCAGTAGCGCTTGTCGCACGCGCTACTGCTAAGTAATAGCTGTAGCACCTTATTGGTAGCGCGGCTGCCCGCGCTACTACTAGGGTTTTCCCTAGTAGTGCTACTACATTAAGTTCATGGAGGAACGAAGTAATGCAATAAGAATGATGACATGATGTAGACAAGATCTATATATGTAGAGATAGACCCCATCGTTTTATACTTAGTAGCAATGATACATACGTGTCGGTTCCCCTTCTGTCACTGGGATCAAGCACCGTAACATCGAACCCACTACAAAGCACCTCTTCCCATTGCAAGATAAATAGATCAAGTTGGCCAAACAAAACCCAAATATCGGAGAAGAAAAACGAGGCTATAAGCAATCATGCATAAAAGAGATCAAAGAAACTCAAATACTTTCATGGATATAAAAAGATAGATCAGATCATAAACTCAAAGTTCATCGATCCCAACAAACACACCGCAAAAAGTGTTACATCATATGGATCTCCAAGAGACCATTGTATTGAGAATTCAGCGAGAGAGAGGAAGCCATCTATCTACTAACTACGGACCCGAAGGTCTACAAAGAACTACTCATGCATCATCGGAGAGGCAACAATGGAGGTGGTGAACAGTGAATTTATGATGTAACACCGTGACACTGGCCCCTTAACACTGACATTCCAAGATCATATGAATTGCTGCTAAAAAACAGTGACATTCTAAGATCAATGTGCTTCGGCCCCTTAACCATTCTCGCCATTAGCTGAACCAGCCATGGTGCCCATGGCACAGAGTCTAGCGATCCTGCCATGAAAGGATCTTAGCTAAGCATTTTTTTGTCTTTTTCGTTTTTCTTTTCTTCTTTTGTTAAATCATTTTTCTATTTTTTGAAATTTATTATTTTTTTGAAATCTATTCAAAATTCAGAATGTTGTCTAGAATACTGGAAAATATTCCTGTTGATTCAAATAATATTTAAAATTTTATAAATATTTAGGAATTTCGAAAAATGATCATGTTTTTTAAATTATTTGTTCATGATCTAGATTTGGATATTCCTGAAATGACATCAACTTTTGCAAGCAGGTGGAAATGCCCCTGGTATGCATCCATTCCAGATTTGAAGGAAAAAAGTATTCAAAATCATAATTTAAATAGGCATTGAAAACTTTTATTCTAAGTTTTTAACACAACTAATAAATACAAAGGGATAAATTTGAAAATAGTAAATGATTTTCTTAAAAAACATTTAACATATATTTGAAAAAAAATAATTTGAAACACTTCCTTAAAGTGTTATTTTGGTTTCCGAACAATATTTCCAATTTTGAACTGGTTCCTAAGAGATATATAAAGTTCAAAAAGAAGAAGCATGAAGTAAAAAAATGAAAAGAATAACAAAAATATAGAAAAAAGACGGTTAGACCTTCGCCCAACTACGCCTAGCATCGCTCCCATCACGCACCTGTTGGAAATATGAGTAATTGTTTGCATTTTTTTAAAATTGTTCATGTTTTGGAAAAAAATCTAATTCAAAAATAGTTCATGTTATAAAAAATCAAAATTCAAAAAATGTGGTCTTTTAAAAAATGTGATTTCAAAAAAAATACCGAGAATGTAAAAACAATTGCGCTTTTTAAAAAATATCAAAAGTTAAAAAGTATTCTTGTTTATATTTTTAACAAATTATAAAAAAATCAGGATTTAACAAAATGTTCCCGCTTTTAAAAATTCTTCACAGATCCATCTTTTTCCTTTTCCAAATGTTGCTCGGGGTTTCTAAAAATGGTCTCATGTTTTCAAAACGTGTCCTTGTTTAAAAATATATTTTTCATGTTTTCTAAAAATGTTTGGAATTTTCAAAAAAAAATCTCATTTTTGATAAACTATTCAATGTTACAGTCATTGTTTATATTTTTGAAAAATGTTCGGAATCCCAAACAATTTCCACATTTTTTGTAAATATGTTTTGAATTTCGATAATAGTTAAAATGTTTCAAAAAAAATGGAGCTTCATAAATTATTAGATATTTCCTTAAAGTATTCGGCATTTCTAAATTGTTCACATTTTTTTCAAGAAAAGTTTTGGGTTTTTTCAGAAATGTTTTCTACATATGAACATTGTTGTTTGTTCTTATATAATTCATGCTATATGAAATCAAAGGCACTTGTGCGAAGACTTGAGTTTGAGTCCTCATGATCTCCTTTTTTGCAGTATTTTTTCTACGTAAAACTGACGGACTTGACTAAATGGTCCGGCCAGGCACGCGAGAACAAAAGCAGAGAGCCTCATACAGAAGGTATCTGTACGATCATGTACATACAAAAGTGGGTATAATTTGGCAAAGGTCTTAGGTAGCTGTCCCGATGCTCGCATATATCCAGAATTTATTTCATGATTTCCTGCGATATGCGTTTACTGGGAAGAGACGTCCTGTCGACTAGGAGGTGCCTACGGTGGCTTCGTAAAATCTCAAGATGACAATGCTGGCTCAGACTCTCTACGGCGCTCATATGGGGTAGGGTGTGCGTGTGTGTGTTCATATGGGTGAGTGTATTCGCGTATATATGAGCACTTGCGCGCTATGAAGTGTTAGAAAAACACGGAAGTCGTTCTTTCAATTTTGAGCATTCGATCGATGCAATTTCAGCCGCTCGCTCGCTCGGGGTGACGGTCATTTCAATCCACTTGCTAGAGTCGATGTTTCAAAACAATTACCAACACCTCCAATTCTCTGTTGTGTGCCCATTTGACTCTATTTTTCTCATTCATCCTCTGTTTGTTTGGGTGGTCATCGCCTATTTGATAGACTACGCTAGTGCTACTGACCAATTATAAGAAAGTGAAACCACACAACATGCTATCTACTCTTGTTCAAAGAAAGGGGTACATATATAGGGGGAACCAATACTCGTGTAGGTAAAGCACTTATTATTATCTATGTCTGATGAATTCCTTTGAGTTACGATGGGTATGAACTATTGCAAGGTGTAGGAGAAGACGACGTTGGGCAGCTGAACTGAATATTATTATTCACATGTCTTTTTATCTTCATAGGTGCTTTTGTTTCCATATGGGTATAAATAACTATTCAAAGGGAAATTGGTTAGAGTAGCAATTAATAAAATTCATATGCTCTGTAGCGAATTTTCTTTTGGTGCGTCTCCGCAATTGGGAATATTGTTACTGAATTGCTCCATTAACTAGATTGTATGAAGTATATGAACATTCCTCACTTGATTTCCTCGAACGGTAGCAACGCCGATTGTGGTGAAACTCAAAGTTACATCAAAGCCATGTTATGTAGCTGTCTCTAGCAACAAGAAAGTCATTTCTACTTGCGTAGCATTCCCGTGCACAATATCATTTTTTGATCATTTTTTGCATTTATAATGCTTATCATTTTTTGCATTTCTTCCATGCAGTTTTGGCGGCTCCCATGATTCGACATGAAGACACGGCATGACAGTGGTTTCAATCTCGTCACATATAAGATAGTCACTCCAACACGGTTACTGATGCCTCCTATTCCCAGTTATGTGTCCATTTGACTCTTTGTCTTCTCTCATGTATACCTTGTTGTTTGTGTAGTTGTTGCCTACTTGATGGACTAAGCTAGTGCTACCAATGAGTTAAAACAAAGTGAAGGCACACAACATGCCATCTACTAGTCTTCAAAGAAAAGGGTATATATAAAGGGGAAATCAATATTCATGTAGGTGAAACACTTATTATTTATGTACGTGTGATGAATTCCTTTGGGTTACAATTGGTATATTGTTACTTATATAAGCTGTACACATCCAAGAAGCTTGAGGAGGAGGAGGAAGACAACGGCGGGAGGCTGAACTGAACTGAAGATTATCATGCACATGTGATTTTTGTTCAGTGGTTCTTTATTGCAATATGTTTTCAAGTTATAAAAAAGGAACTCTATGGAAATATAAGTAAATTTTGAAAGAGAAATTGGGTAGATTAGCACCGAAACCATTTATCTACTGGGGGGTGGGCATCTTATCCATGAAATTATTGTTAATTTGTGCCATTTACTGAATTGTAAAAGATTTATGAATCGTTCACTTGAGTCTTTCACGTGGCAGTGACACAAAACGCGATGAAACTAAAAGATACATCAAAGCACTTCCAAGTCTCTGTCCCTTAGAGCATCTTTAACAACATCCCTATAATAGAACAGCAAAAAATAGTTACTGCGCACCAAGAAGTTGGTTTTGCCTCACTTGAATTCTTTTTGCTCCAACAACAGCCCTAAAATAGGGCACAAAACTGCTCCAAGAGCTGCCCTATATTAGGCACGACAATTGCATATATATTTAACGAACATATTCATATCAAACTCATCTCAAATAATTACAGAACAAAATAATACAAATACTACAAACATAACATTAAATTTATCAATCCAAAACATCAAATTATTACATAGTTCATCACACAAATTGTTAATTATACAAATTATTTATCACATGATACAGAGAACATAAAGATGAAACTAGGGATGTTGTTCCCCACTTTTCCCTTTCCACCGTTGTAACCACGCTTACCACTTGCATGGTAGTGGATATGTATAGTAACAGCGGCTCGGATTATGTGGGGGAGGCGAGCAATGGGTTGGATTGTAGGAGGCGCTTGAGGTCTTCGAACGCGGCCCTCACCTTATCCGCTCCAGTAGAACTCGTTCTTGCACAGGACTCGATAAAGCGGCGGGGCCTTTCTCCTGAGCCTGGATATGAACCGGCTAAGGCTTGCCACGCAGCACGCGAGCTTCTGGACCTACCAAATTGTTTCTGGAGGTTTGAGGTTGATGATTGCTTCTATGGGTTTGCTCAGATTTTACTCTTCTATGGGACTGTCTCTTTTCAATTTGTTCCCAAGATCTCAAATATCCAACAAGTTGGCGCTAGGCAAATCAAACTGAATATGCTATTATGCCCTTCTCCCTTGAATTTTACAGTATGAAAGCCAGTTCATGTGACAGGAATTTTGCCTTCTATCTGTACAACATTGTGTATTCTTGATGCAGCATGGTAGAAAGTTCATGCCCAGGAGTTTTACATCTAGTGCGACAAAATGGCAATCCCTTCGGAGAAGCTCAGTTATGTAAGGCTAAGATAATGGTAATTCTTGCTGAAGCAGATAAAAGAGTAGGAACACGATTCATGAAGAGCTCAGTTATAATTACAATTACAAAAGCTAGCTAGTTCATGGTTCCATCACTCGGTCACAAGTAGACGGCAGCCGATAGATAATCTGCAGGGAGAACTGCTTTGTCATATCTAGATAGAAACGCACGGCGGCTTCGACGGCATCATCAATGATGGCAATCATAATAACCAAGAAGAAAGGAAAAACGAAATTGGAGCGAGCCTAGATGCCGCAATAATAGAGGGCCGGCACATAGAGAGGAAGAAACTCAGAGAAAGGTGCATATTATACATGGCGAGGATGAAGGAGGAGCACCGCCCGCAGACATCATGCCTTGAGAGAAGCGGACCGTCGCATTGATTTCACCCGAGGGAAGCACCGGAGAAGGCTCTGCTGGTGCTGCGGGTGGTGTTGCGGCGGAGGCGGTATGTATGACAGGAAGAATGACGGGTCGTTGTCAAGCGCTTCCTTGTAGCCCTCGAGGACCATGACGATATCGTCAAACTGAGGTCTTCTTTCCGGGTTTGTCGCCCAGCACTGAGATATCAGATGGCTCATGGCCACAGGGCACGAAGCAGGTAGCGGTGGCCTCGCATTCTGCAAAGAAAATTAGCTGGTGTTACAAAAAGCATGTAGAAATCGACAGTAAGAATAAACAAATATTTGCCCAAACTTAAGAAGTATGCCTATGGTGGTACTTGCCAGATATTTATGTTTGTTGTACAATACAAATTGGGGAATTATCACGAAATTCAGCGAAGAATAACATTGACAGCTGAGCACACCAACACACTTCAATTCTCGAAACTGAGCTGACGAACGTGCTATGTATACTTATCAAGCACATAAAACAAGATATCTGTCGGATGACGGACAAGCAATTCTACCATGGTATGCCACGAATCAAAATTAGTCTCCAGAATCTGGGAGCGAGAAAGTAGCATCCACACATAAAACAAGTGGTGCATCAACAAACATACCTTGAGGGCGACAGCTATAGCAGCCTGCTCAGGTGTCATCTCGCTGAATGGAACCAAAGCAGTTAAAATCTCCCACAAGACGATCCCAAAGCTGTACACATCGACTTTTCTAGTATGGTTTTTCTCCTTGATCATTTCAGGAGCCATCCACCGATAGGTCCCCGTAAACCCCTTGCCGCTACCGCACTGCGACTCCAAACATGAGATCCCGAAATCCGCCACTTTGACGGACATATCTTCCCCGAGAAGCACGTTCTCTGACTTCAGGTCCCTATGGAGTATCCCCTGTGAGTGCAGGTAGCTCATCCCACGGGCAATGTCTAGAGCTAGTTTCAGAACTAGTTCGATGGGGACTGAATGAGGCTCTTGCTGGTGTAGATACTTCCTAAGGGAACCCCCTGCCATGTACTCAGTGATGATACAGAACACTGGTGGTTTCTTGCATGCTGCAACGAACTGCAAAATCAGAAGATTACCATTATATTCCATTCCAAACAGAGACTTAACAAGAAGGGTTGATACACCAAAGTAACTAAGTATTCCAATCATTTCAAATACAACATGGATCATAAGCAAAATTGTTTCAACCTTATTACTGACATATGTTCACAACCCAGCATGTAAACTTTGCTTCATAGAAAAGCACAGTATGAGATATGGAGAATATTCGGAGGTTGGCAGTGCCTAAAAGCAGATACAGAGAACAGTATGAACTTAAGTAGTACCAACCATAATACCGTTTGAACTTTCTAGCTTAATAATCCATTTGATGCAGCCAACTAAACCTTTTCTCCATGTGACTTGTGGGGCCGAGTGAGACAGGGCCACACTTAGCAAAGGGAAAAGCGGGATTGATATTTATCTGCACATGAACTATCTATCTATCTATCACTCTCCGAGTCGATTCTCGTTATTAAACACTTAAACGATAAGATGCGCTTTTCTCTGCATCTGAAAGCAGTTAAGACTTAAGAGTGGGCGCGCCCTACATGGTCCACCACCCACTTTAATTAGAAAATCCATGTATCTAACGTTATCGGCTTATCGTGTACAGAGCTGTAGGTGTCGTGAACTCGTCAAGCCTTCTGCGACACTCTTGTCCGAAATATTCCGTTTCACCGCCATCCAAAACCACAGAGAGAATAAAAATATTTGCAAGGTTGCTTTGGTGCACTTAGTCGTCCAGACTGTACAAACAGGGGCTCTACTAACATAATTTAGGCAAAAGTACAAAGTGCTATTGCCAACTAAAAGTCATGGTTTACGAATGGACAGCAATCAGTATGGAGACAGTGAACTACTATGGAGGAAACAAACAATCATGCCTTACTAAAGATTTGTTCCAGCAGATCCATAAGTGTCAAGGGATTTCACCATCACAAACATTAACTACTACCTGAAATTCACAATTTATAAGTGTAGATGCTTTGTGGCCCGCGGTTTCTTTAACGGAAATCGCCGAGGAAGGACCACTGTTTTCTTTCCTCAAAAAAGAACAATAAAATTGATAGGGGAAAGAAGCTTGTCTGCCATGTTCTTTCCCTCTTGTTCAGGTTATACATGCATACATAGTGTAAAGAGGCATGAACAATTATTTCCCCTTGTCGATCCAACCGACGAAAGCGTAAAGTTTGCACCTTTAATGTGAAGATCGGTTGGGATGGCAAATCCTCAGGCATGGGCACCAACAACACAACCAATTTACTACTCAATTCAGATTCATATATATCTAATCTAATCTAATCTAACTAATCCGTGGTGAAAACAATGGCTGAAAGAGAAGGTAAAAAATGGGTTGGGAGTAGAGAGCGTACGGAGAGGATGTTGTGGTGGCGGAGGCGGAGGAGGAGCGCGACCTCGGAGGCGAACTGGCGCTCGAGCTCGGCGGCGAGCGCGGCGTCTTCCTCGGGCTGGCTGACCATCTTGATGGCGACCTCGCGGCCGTTGTAGCGGCCGGAGTAGACGCGGCTGTGGCGGCCGGAGGCGAAGCGCGCGCGGATCTGGAGCTTGGAGAGGTCGGCGCTCCAGAGCTCCTCGCCGCCGCCCCGGATCTTGGCCCCCGGCGGCGCCACCAGGTACTTGGACCAGGACACCGCCTTCTTGTAGTCCCCCAGCGACAGCCGCCGCTCCAGCCGCCTCCCCGCGCCATCCCCGCCGCCCTGCTTGAAGCACTGCAGGCTCTTCATTTCTATTCTCCCCGTCGGCGGAGCTCACGGCTCTGGCCTCCGGGGGGAGCGGGCGGCTAGAAAACGAGGCGCCCGGAAATCACTCCGAATCAGATCGGATCAGATCAGGCCCGGGGCTCCCGGCGAGTAAAGGCGGAGGGAGAGATTTCAGGCGGGCGCGGCGGCAGGGGGGTCTCTGCTGCCGTTTCTTGCTCCTTTTCTTTACCCGGCCCTACATTCCAGTGTCCTCCGACCTTCCATTCACATCCAATGGAAGAAACGGCAGAGGATGGTGGTGTGTGTGTCTGAGGGAGGAGGAAGAAGGTGCTGCGAAGCTGCGGGTGATTGCAGGAGGAGGAGGAGGAGGGCGATGGGGGCCGTGGTTTTGGAGAGCGGCCAGCAGCGGGG